>NW_028324313.1:3370000-3592500 GCF_058129835.1 Hydra viridissima | reverse complement strand
CGAGCACCTGTACGATACTTTTAATTTGCATGATGAGAGCTTTTACATTATTGGATATATCTAATAGAGTCGATAGAACCTTTGTGCCTGACTCAGCTGAAGCCTCGTGTTTCATCACATGGAATACCTCTCCGAGAATCTTATCCAATAAATCTTGATATTGTTGGAGAGCCAAATAATCCTATGTGAATTAAAAGAAAAAAAAATTCTTCGTCATTTATCACATTTATCACATTTAGCGCATGGTTCACATTCATCGTTCTCAAAAAACTACCTGATATTTCCAAGACCGACTCCTAATTGGAAAATGTCATTTATTTATTACTACACGAATAAGCAATGTATTCTTCTGACGACGTGTTTTTCACCGTAAAAAAGATTTTCTACAACAGAATAAATTCTTACCGAGTTACGGTCAATCTCTGGACTTTTAATAAAACTTTCAGAAATATCATAAGAACAAGCTGATTCGTTAATGGACAATGTATGATCTGTTGTTGATAACTTTTTTCCCTAAAATAAAAAACTCTTAGTAACTTTTATTTTTAAAAAGTTTGTTTCCTTTCAAGTAACGAAAAAAAAAAAAGGTTTTGCCAAACCTACCACCAAGCATTTCAGACGTTGGATTAGCGACAGTTGGTATCTATCCAGGATTAGGTGGTCAGTTAAATGGTATAACTCCTTAAAAGCCTTCACGCAACTTTTCTTTACACACATTTTTGATATTACCAGCGGGTTTGTAAAAAGCTTATCAGAAGACTCTGATGAAATGAAGCTATCTTCGCTATACTTCAACATGACCATGTTCTTCCCAATCAAAATCATCAAAATTACTGAAAAAAATGCCTCAATAAATTTTTTATCTGCTAAAACAAAATTTTTTATTAAAATAGTTTTAAGCCAAATAACTTGAGAAGTTCATTAATGATCTTTCTTACCGAAAAACATCTTAACCATATTCCTGACTTTTAGATCTGCACTTGTGTTGCAAGCTGTACTTCTGAAGTTTTTTTCTAAGGATCATTTTTATAAGATTTTTGAAAAAATGGTTTTAACCTCAAAATTCTTCCCGATGGAAATTTTTCTCTCAAGTTTATTCAACTTAGAAACTAATTTTTAATTACGGTAGTTTTTTGGTCGCGCATTCGAAACTCTTTTCAGAGAATCTTTTTAAAAATGGTACTTCTGAATCTATTATAAACTTGATAATTAATAAACTGCTGGTTTCTTCTTTGGTTATTAAAGTTATTCGTAATATTGTTATAAAAGACTATTTTTAAAATGTAAGATGAAAACCATTCATAATTCTAAGAAGATATTTTCTAAGACGCTTTCTAAGAAGTTAGTATGCGGCTGAAACGTAACGACTTTATTTTGATGGGGAAAGAGAGGGAAATACTGAGGGAGTTTTGATGGGAAGGAGAAGAATGTGATGAAACTTTCGAAGAACTAGAACCACTATTTCAGAAACTTTACTACTGCATCTTTGTTTTACCCCTCACAGTGAAATAAAAACCCATATTTTATTCTTGGCATTTTTATTTAGTGTAAAGAGTTAAGTCTTTAAAAAAAGGTAAAGGAGACCGAATCTTGTTTGCTTAATAGGACAGTTTACAGACCGCGTTTAACTTAGGAGATTTCTACCAAAAGTTTCCAGAATGCATAAAGAACCTTCATACTTAGCTGATTCATCTTCCAGTGTTGTATCAGGGCAATAAGTACATGCGCATAGAAGTTGTAGCAATATTTGTGTTTTTACAAATAATTATATATATATGTATAGTGTGTGTCTTCAATGATTTACAAAAAGGTATTTTAGTACGACCTATCACAAAAGCTTCTGACATATACAATGGATGTCAATAAGGAAATCTTGAGTGATCAACTATTTTTTTATCCCACTAATGTTAGAAAGTTTTATAATGATATGAATGAAAATGTTAATATTTCCATCATTTATTCAAGTATACAAAAAGTTTAAAAGAAAGACCTGTCTTGTTGCTGTTAGACAATAAAAACTCCTACCACTCAACAAACAGTTTAACAAGCTTGAGATTACTTCAAAAAAAATAATGCTTTGGTTTTTTTATTTCCATTTTGTTGCAGTTACAAACTGCAACCCTTAGAATGCAGTGTATTGGAATAAAAATTACACAAATAAAATTACACAAATAAAAATTACAGCTTGTGATGTATGGATGAACATGCACCTTGGTTCACCAATGTGATTTTACAATATAACAGACATAGTGAGTGATTCATTTTCACTGGCATCTACCCCAAAAATATTGCAGTCGCGGATTTAAAATTGGGATTTTTTCCACCAAATGAGAACACTTTTCAGTAAACATGATTTTATGCCTGCATAGACCGTTAATAGACCAAATCCAGAACTAAAGAAAAAGAAATCCAGAAAGAAAGGCTCTTAAAAAATTACCATAAAGTGTACTCATGTTCACTTTAAAATATCCTGCATAATTGGAAATGCATTATTTTATTTTTGTAACTGTAATATGATGATTATAAGTATAATTGTTACCAGTGTTGTTATACAACAATTACATAAATTTTAATGCTTTAAAATTTTGTTTTAAGTTTATATTTACTCTTTTGTTCTAAATAATGTATTTATTCTTTTGCTCTAAGTATTATATTTACTTTTGTTCTAATTATTTTACTGGCTAAGTAGAAAAAATGTTCAGATAATGATTGTTGGACAAATTTTGAAAAAATTGTAAAATATTGCACTTGAAAAAGATTAAAAGATGCTTAAGGTTGCAAAACTTGTCATTTTTATATGGTATGCCAACTTACCTTAATGGTAAAGGGAACTTTCCTTGCAAAAGAGTAAGTTGCAATTCTTTTTTTGTTTTCGGACGTCCCTATTAGGTCAAGATATTTTAAAAACTCACCCTGAAATATACAAAGATTAAAAAGTAAAACTGAAGTCAACTAACCCTGGTCTTCCCTATAAAAATTTTAACAGTTAAGGAAGCAATTTTTATGTCCAGTTCATTGAGGATTTACTGATTTTTTTCATGCATTTAAATGAAAATTTAAATAGAAACAAAGGATTATTGATGTTAATGAGGGAACTCTAAAATAAATTGCTTTTTCAGTAAAGGAAAACGTTTAAAATTTAATAAAACGATTTCTTTTAATTTAGCTTAGGAAAAGATTTATTAGATATACTATTTACTAATAAATGTGGAATATATTGCTGTTTTGTTTTGACATATCTCTTTCTTAACTACTTTTTTACATTAATACAAAACATAAGATTCGTAACACTTCAAATAAGAGGTAACTTTTATCAGAATACTGACACTTAGCGAAAGTAGTACGTTAATGTAATCATTAGTTGTTATAACTGTATTGCGCGGGAAAAAGTTATAAGTATTTTTAAAAATGTAGTTAAAAGGAATGAAAAGAAAAGAAAAATTTTTAACATAATGTATGTGGCTTTTTTTTATTGCAGTATTTGAGGGCTTTCTACAGTTTACTATTAAGTATAAATTGAACGCGAGAAGTTGTAGAGGAGAGTTTTTCATTGAAGAGAAGATTTATTAATTCAACCACGTGGTTGTCGGTAGGAAACAACAAGTAAACCTGGCACGTGAAGGAGTCATTTTTGAGATTTACGAAAAACAATTTATTCAAAAAATACGATGGCACTTCCAATGCCGCAATTTGTTTGCAGCAGTTGCGAAGATACAAGACTTCGAGTTGACGGTGCACTGTGGAAAATTGTAGAGCAAAAGCATATCATAAATGTTTTTTACTAATGTCGCTACTGTCATTATATTTCAATTTTATTTAATAGTTTAATAGTCAATCATTACTATAATGCAGAAATTTCACATAATTTTATGTAAAAAAAAAAGTTTTGAAGCCCTACTGTTTATTACTTTTGCGAATGTTCAATTCAAACCTGTTCGCTTCATCACTTTAAAAGTTAATTTTCTATAAAATTTTCTAGGAATAATTATAAAGTATTATACGTTTTTAAAAAACTTATTTTATGGAGATTTTAGATAAAGTATATATTTTTAATTATATGGTTCAGTTTAGGAGTAATTATTTGAACAATAAAATAAATAAAAAAAATATATATTCTTCAAGTTACCCACGCTTCCCCACGCTTTACATTTAATATAGTAGTGTAGCCTAGGTGTTTATTAAAAACATGTATAAAGAGTTGAAACATTTATATCAGTATAACAAATTCCCAGTGGAAATTAAACCGACACGTTTGACTATTGAATATTACGTACGTTACTTTTGTGACTTGTTAAAATGACAACTTTTAAGTGTTTGAAATGTAAATTATTGCTTTCCTATATTGATGAAGGAAGGACAGTTGAGCCACTGTCAACAATTTAAAAAGAAAATTATCAACTTTCTGAGGACAACTTGTGTTTCATCATTAGTGATATTCAAAGGCACATTATTCCGTCGTTTAATAAACGATGGATACTGGCGTCACGGAAAAAGAAAGCTTTTTTTTTTTTTTTTTTTAATCTAAGAACAGTGATTGGTTAGATTCTTAATATTGTGTATCTTTACCTAACTCAGAAGAGGCAATTACCGACTCCACGCCATCTACTTCTTTTGAAAAGACCGTGCGTGTCTTATGAAGATTCGTCAGAATCCAGCAAAAAAAGAAAAAACTCCACGTTACTAAAGGAATATGGATTCGACCACATCTTTAATACATATCTTCAGGCGGTGCTTTGAATAGGAGAAGAAGCAGAAGCAAAACTTGTGGAATCATTAAGGATTGCTGATAAAGACAAAAAAAACTTTATACCGAGTTTTATGGAAAACGCAAGCCAGAAAAATATGGTAACGAGTGAAGAAGCACTCAGCGTGTTTATTGATTTAGATTTAACAAAAGCACAATATTTGTACATGAGGAAGGTGACAAATGAACGAAACTGTTCCATATTTCTACCATATTGTAAAATTCAAGAAATTAAACAGACCTGCTATCCACCATCTTCTGCAATAAAAATTACGAACACATGTGCAAAAATTCTGGAACTGTAAGATTTATTGGATCACACTATAGCTAGAATTTTAAGATTTATTACATAGATTCCGTGTACAGTATTGAACTCAAACATTTACTTTTATATAGTAAATGGGGCTGTGATTGTACCTCTGGCCAAAGCCAATACAAGCAATACAATTTGTGTATTAGTTCTTTGGTGCCTATCAAATAATTTAATAAAGTAACTGGCACAGTTGTTAGGCAAAATCTGGCACCTTCATCTGTTCGTTTTTGTCGATCTATATGCATAGAATTTTGCAAAGAGACTCCGAAGAAAACTAAAGCCATTGTAGATGAAATAAAGAGCCAAATAAACTCTTTCCGGCCGTCTATAGTTAATAAAAATGGTAAAAGTGTACTGGTAAAACATGAAATTTTTCTAACAATGATAGATGAAAAAGTGGCCTAGGCATTAACGGATACGCCTTCTGGGTCTACATGTACAATATGTGGAGCTACTCCACGGCAAATGAACGATTTGACCAAAGTGGCTTTTAGGCCTGAAAATGAAAATTCGTATCAATACGGATTGTCTACATTACATGCCTGGATTCGTTGTATGGAAATGATATTACATATTTCTTATAAACTTTCTTTCTAAACATGGGCACAAAATCTTACTTCATGGAGAAAATATCATAAAGCATTTTGCAGTACTTCCTATCGGTCAACTTTCAGAAGATGCGCAAGAATCCCGTAATAAGGATTATAAAAAATTTCGCCTTCATCATGCCGGAAAATGTTCTCGATCAGTTACAAAATGAGGATGTATTTCATACTTTTCTGTACAATTCCGAGCCGTACATCACCAGCATTAGAAAACCGTATAACAAAAATGTGCAAAAACTTGATGAAGATACTCTGCAGCTTTGAAAGTCAACGAAAGTCCCTATGTAGTTATGATATAGTACTTTTAATGTACCTATATAGTATTTCATAAAAAACAACTATTTAAAAATTGTTATTAAGACACTGTTTTAAATATTTCTATAATTAGTAAGTAAGCATTTTATGTATTTTTCGTCGTTTCTAACAATTTTAAGGTATTTTCATACATTTGTAAAATATTATGTTAAAGTGTAAATAAATAAAAAATGCCAATTTTGAAGTTTTTGATTTTTATTTATTTATTTTTAATTTTATATTACAAAAAGTTCTTATAAAAAAGTATTTCATTAGAAGCGTCATATACTACTTTAAATTTGTCATATACTACTTTAAATTTTGTCATATACTACTTTAAATTTGTCATATACTACTTTAAATTTGTCATATACTACTTTAAATTTGTGAAAAATTTCAAATCTCTATTTTTAGTAACAAAAAAGTTATCGATTTTTGGTCCGAAACACAACCTTTATTTTCCACTGTGCGGTGCTCTATCCTGTCTTGCTGCGAAGTAATACGTAATCTACAATGGTTTGGAAGTAAAAAACAAGTAAGCTGAAAAGAAAATCAAAAACGTGCTGTTGCAGGCTTTTACCTTGGATGCTTATGCAACATATGAGTTGTTTACAAAGCAGAAGATTAGTAATAAAAAAAATTACGGAGCGCCAGAAGCAGAATAAAAGACAAATGACATGATGTTGTCAAAAGTAATGTATATTTTTGCCGTTGTACTCACATTCTCCGCTTGTTTTGCAAAAAACTTTTGTGCAATCGTAAAAAATGAAAGAAAAAACAACTTGAAATCAAATCCACTCCACTAAACAATGCTCTGTGAACCGCCTAGAAGAGCTGTTTGATGGACAGTTAAATAGATATGGTGAATTCTGCTGGTATTTTTTAGAAGTTCGCAAGTCTGATATTTTGAAAAATTATTTTATTTGAATATCAATGTTTAAAATGAATAAACAAGATTATGACAAAAAAGTTCCAGAGGTTTGCAAAAAGCGATAAAAAAATGTTTATGGTTTTTTAATAAGTTTGAAAACAACGTTTTAGGCTTCTGTCTCCCGGCAAAAAATGATGGTCTCCCGTTTGAAACTGATGGTCAAATAAGTTTAATTTCAAACTAAAACATTTTTTAAGTTAATTCAACTAAACTACTGATCAGGTCAGACTAAATTTTCTTATTTACCCCCAAAAGTTTATCTAATCTAATCCAAAAAAAATATTCTTTATTTAACTAAGATTATAATATAATTAAAACTAAAATAGCATTTAAATGTAAGAATTTTCTTTGATTTCATTTACTGAAATAATTTTGCTCCTGCTTTTTACAGTTCTTTTTTATAATTTAAACTTTATTTGTATTAAATTTAAACCAAATCATGCCGTTATGTTAGGTATGTTTTGTAAAGCCAATTGCAAGCAACTTTTAAACTGTTTACCCTAAATATTCAAAAGTGGTTTCATAAATAATCTCAGTAATCGCAAGACTATAGTTTTATTATGCGAGTGACAGTTTATGTGAGGAAAAAAATAAAAAAATAAAATTATATTTGAATTCATTTTAAATTATATTTAAATTATATTTAAAGTAATTTTGACAAAGAAAATCAATGCGGAAGTTCACTGTAAAAAGTTGTAAACCCAATTCAACTTGTTTTTCTTATTGATTATGCTAACCGATCGCAGTGATACTATTTACTAATAAATAGGAAAACTTTCAGGTTGCAGTGTTCTGACTTCAATCAGAAATTGGAGAACTTAGAGGAAATATGATCAATTAGGAGCATTGAATCTAATCATTAATGATTGATTGAATCTAATCATTAATGATTGATCTTATTATTGAATGATCTAAGAACAGAAGAAAATGAGCTATTGTTTTCTGTGAAAGACAACAAAATGTACTCCAAGCCTCAAAAGTAGACCTTTAATTGTAGACTATAAAAAGAATGTGTACAAAAACACAGCAAAAGATATTTTATGAAAAGTTTCATATCATGTCATACAATCCTTTAAATAAGTCTCTACAGGCAGCGTTAAATCAAAAATACAAAGCTGCTATTTTCACGCCAACACTAAGTCACATCAAATGAGAAATTAGGTTCACTTGGTCTAGCAACTCTTTCAAACCCCAACAATACAGCTTCGTTGCATGAAGTAGTGAGTGACAGATCTGCATCTGATATATCTTCTGCTTACTGGAATGTTTTATGCAGAAGTCAATTGCAATGAGCCAATTATTTTATCATTAAATAACACACAGTCAGCACAGTCCACCGAGTATATTGCCTCCAGATTGTAGTAAAAAAAACTCATTAACTTTTGTGCTTAAATCTATAAAGCTTGCAAAGTAAATTTTCTTACCTCACTTTTGTTTGTTATAGAGATCGCGGTTGAGATAATTTTAAAAGTTTAAGCTTATTATTCTGATTATTTATATTTAAGCTTCCTTTCAGTAGTTTAACTTTTCTTTAACAAACCCTCGTGACCCAAGAAATTAGACTTGAATTTAAATTGTTTTTATTGTTCAACTGCGTTTTCATATATCTAAAGATAACAAAATCACAGTATCTTTGGTGATTATGAATTTCTTTGTACAGTTTTTGGTTTTTCAGGAGCACCAGGTAAATTATCATGAAAGAAATTTGACTTCAAAAGGTAAATTGAGTTTGAACAACTAGTAGTATTTTTTCTTAGAGAGACACTGTTGTCTATTCTGTTGTGCGACAGGTGATGAAATGAAACTTAGTAAAGAAGAAAGAATAAAAATGGAATGTCGCACAATTGAAAGTCTTCAAACTGATCATCAAAAATTTATGGAAAAGGGGGACTTAAGAAAGATGCTAAAAATTCCAATAATGTTATAACAGAAGCAAGTTTGAAGGTGCCATCTTAAGTTTATGTAATAATTCTCCCTGTAATTTTTTTGGAATATTTATTTAGCAAAAAAGATTCCTCATGGGGCTCATTTTGCCACCAAATTATTTACGATTCTTTTTGCGAACCGCAGTTGTTTGGGGCTGTTCATAAGAAGTGACACTATCACTACGGTTTAGTTAAAGTTTCTTGTTTATCTAGAGCATTCATGGTAAAAAAGACTTTAAATTTCAAGCTTTGACACAGTTTTTTTTTTTGTTTTTTTTCCACTTTTTTAAATTTTGATTAGAGTATTTTATCTTATTTTAAATTTTTGACCTAAAAACGTTTTTCTTTTTTCTTTTTTAAACTTTTCTCTTTTTGCCTACTCTTGACTGCTGTGTGACTCCTCTACCTTTCCAGCACCTGCAGTATCATCTGTCCAGTACCCGCAGAATCATCTTTTTACTTTTATCACTTACTATTATAAACGTTTATCTTTTACTGAATGAGCCTTGAGTATATCATATACTGCTAGTTTTAATTTTATACTGCATCGTAAAACTTAATTTTTAGTTGGGAAAGCTTTTTGTTGTTAAAAATTGCAAAAAAAAGTCGCTTTTGGTTATCTTTTGTTTAATTCAACTAACAGCTTTCTACTCTTCAAGCATTTTACAATTCAAAGCAATTGAGACATGCCGTTGCAATGTGAAAAATGCCGCTTTAGTATATTGACCAACGCTCAGCGTTTTCGCTTTGTCAACAAAAAAATCTCAGACGACTTGTTTTTTTTTAATCATGTGAGAGAAGTTTTTAACTTCGAATGTCAATAAAAAATGTCGATTTGATCGTAAACTGTTACTTGAAACTTGTAAACTAAGTGAAACAAAAAGAACTGTGGATTATTTAGAAGCTAACATTGTCATTAAAATATTTATAATGCTGTTTATGACTACGAAAAATAACGACTACTAAAATGATACGTTCAATTATGATTCATCAACAGCGTTCAACGCTGAGAACAAACAAAATATTTTAGTATTTAAATTTTTAATACATTGGATAATTGGTTTAATAGGCTTTTAAGGTTAACAGATTAATGAAGTCGATAAAATGGTTTCGATGAAAATATTCGTCTTCAAATATTTCCTCCTGTGAAAACAGTTTAAACCACTTAAAGGATTTCTTGAGTTCAAAAATCTCAAAAATGTTCGACAAAATGATAAAGTGAAGCAACCTTAACAGGCGCTGTTACTTTGCAAGAATTAAAAAAAAAAAAAAAAAAAAAACAGTAACAAATGCTTTCAAATCAATTGTTCACAAGAGGATATAAGTTAAATGAAATGCAGAATGGTTTTTTCCTTTTTTTTTCTTTAACAAGTAAGTTTGCCATATTTCAAATTTCTCTTTTCCATTAAGTGAGTGTTTGTACTTTTTATTTATAACTACCTTCTTATATCCCATAGTCAAATAATCCTGTGTTTTAAATTAAAATATCTTAGAAACCATGTTGTTTAAAACATCATGAAAAGCATCGACCAGAGACTTTCGTTAGGAAAGCTTAAAGATTGCCATTGGAATAAAATAGGCTTACTTACCACAAGCATCTCAAGCACATTTGTTGCTGTGTTTATGAGCATTCAATGACAGGACATCTTTCAAATTGAAAGCATCAATCCAAAGATTGAAAGCTGAAATAAAATAAAACGTTATAAATTATCACCATTTTTTTTCTTTTACTTTCCAAATAACAGTTTTATATTTGTAAAAAAAAAACAACCTCTCGAAAACTGGATATTTGCCCATCAAGAGAAGTTTTGAAGCTAACTTCTAGTGTTGCATACTGATTGGTTTCTTCTCCAGAGTTTAAAGCCAAAAAAATTCAAAAAAATTAAGTTGCTCTCTTTTCTAACTTTAATTCTGACAGCTTTGCTCTTTGATTTGTAAGACTTGCCAATTACTTTTGATCGAGATGGTCGGAACCCGTTAGCTTTTTAATATTCAGACTAAGATATGTCTTTTGTTTAAAATTGATATCCGTTGTCAGCAAACAGCTGACATAGAATCAAAAGGAATATTGATTTAACTTGAAAAAGAAACGACATTTCGTTGACCGATGACTGTTTAAGATTAAATATCTGGATTTTCCCAGAATTTTTCTGACTTTAAATAAATTCCTTGTCCTATTTGATTGGCAGCGAGTAAGAATAGAACTATTAAAATAACAATGACGCATGTCCCTCCCCTTTTATTCCCACTCCCCCTCCTTCTCCCTGTCCGTTGCGCAATTGACCAAGAAATACGCGTTGAAAAAGTTCCGAGAATAACGAGTTTTTTCAGGGTATATTTTTGAAAAACGTGGCTGATCGAAACAAGTTTTATAGTTTTTCCATGAAAGTCTTCAGTTGAAAAAAATATATATTATTGGCCAATATTGTGCATGTTTTTCAAAATGGTTGCTTGCTGAATTTTTTATTCTTTATTGTTTAGTAGCCTTCTCTCAGAGTTATAACTTTGAATGAGACTCATACAATTTTTTAAAATTAAACAATATTTCAAATAAAATCCATAAGTACTAATAAATACTTTCTGGACTCCTAGTAGTAATAAATTTTTTTAGAGACACATTTTAAATAAAAGAGTTTTTTTTTTTTTAAATAAATCTAGGAAATATTTCCTTCTTAATGGCTAAATAATATTTTTATTTCTAACTTATCCTAGTTTATTAATACCACAATCCTAAAAAATAGTTTGTTTGATTAGTTTTTGTTGTTTTCCATTTTCTGATCTTTGGTCCTTTGGTTTATGCATTTTTGCAAATTCATAAGGTTATGCATTTAGTTTATGCATTTTTTGACCTTAAGTTAAAAAATGCATAAACCAAAGGTCAAAAAATGCATAGAAAAATGTCAATAATAATTGTAGTGGCTCAATGCCCTACAATAACATACATGGTTTTTTCCATGTTTTGAGAATAGGTTAGGGTATTGCTCTTTTTACACCTCTTAATTATCTCTTTAGAAAATATTGACAGCTTCCACATAATATAAAGAGCACGAGGTGTGTTTTGGTCTCCAATTGCCATTTCAAAGTACATTCAATATGCTATGTAAAGCTTTGAGCCTGTAACAATTTTATGTGATACCTGAGTTAATCCAAGATAAATTCTAAAAACATAATAAAATTTATGTCAGCTTTTTAAGTTTTTTATTTATCATAATCTATAAAGTTAAAACTTAAATTTCTAGAAAAAAATTGCAAACAGTAAAGTAAAATATTTTAGATACATAAAAATGATAAAAGATTTACATGTGAAAAATTATTTACAATGTAGAAACCTAAAATCAGAACTGAGAGTTAAAAAAGTTTGTTGATAGAGGAAAACTAATAGCAATTTTGGAATCAGCACACACAAATTTAGTATAAGTAGTAAAAAATGTTAAAAGTAAAATTTTTGAAAATTTTGTTGCCCTGTGTAATATCTTGCAAAAAGTATATAAAAAAGATACAAATTGTATGTTATAAATTGTAAGAAATGTTGTTTAAGATTTAGTACACTTTGTATAACTAATGTGATAAGTATTGAAATAATTTTTTTAAGATTGCAAGTTTGATAGGTTTTTTTATGCTGCATATAAAAATATATTTTTTTGAAAGCTTTAGCACAACAACTAATCTTTTCAAAGGTTATTACAAGTTTTGTGGAAAATTTTGATAAATGCTATGCACAGTTTGCTTGTTCATGTGTATAAACGCAATAAATTATGCAAAGAGTTGAGGAATGCAGTTTTGACAGAAATGTCTGCTTAAATAAACTACAACATGTGAAAATGATGAATAAGACCTCATGTTTTAAAGGTAAGATATCTTATAAGTTTTGTTAATAACATTTATTTTCCTAATGTTTTTATTAAATTCAGAAACTATTTTAATATGACAGAAGAGGCCATACCAAGTTGTGAAAGTAAAGCATAAACTTTTAACCTTTCAACATTTGGTATAACAAAATTAGAATAGTTGTTTTCATCACCTTTTGGATCAAAGTAAAAACAAGTGACTAAAATTTATTTTAATGACTAGACACCATTAAGATAAAAATTCGGCTCTAACAAAAAAAAAAAAGAATACGCACATGTAAAATTTGTATAATTTATCCAAAAGTTTCTTTTAATGCTTGTATTTTTAAAGTAAGCTTGTTAAAAATTATTATGCAATAACAAGATGGGGGCATTAAAATCATATAGGATGTTATGTTAAATGTTCATTCATTTTAAATTGAGAAAGTAAAGCCATGTGCTGACTTTTTTCTCCCTGTTTTTTGGTGATTGTGAGCAGATCAATTAAAGCAGTGTAAAAAATGTGTTTAAGTATAAATTCAGTTATTATGTCTCCATCATGCATGGATCTTAAGCATCCATACATGGATATTATGAATCCATTAATGGATATTATGTTTATTAAAGTTACTTAATTTTTTATTTGGTTTTTAATTTATTTAATTAATATTTAACAACTCATTTAGTTTATTTTAAAGTTAAAGTGCAGGTACTAATAACTAAAGCTACAGTCAATCTACCCAATCAAAATGATCAGAATATTTTATTGATAAAGCTAAAGTCAATCTACCCAATCAAAATGATCAGAATATTTTATTGATAAAGAATATGAAAGAATAAAAGTACTTATTAAAAATAAGAGTCAGTTTCTCTTGCAATTCTACAGGACAGCCTTTAAAATATTAGGTAAATTTTTTTGACTGTTTAAAAATATTTGAATAATGATTCAAATCAATTTAAAAAACTGAAATAAAATATCAAGCTTAGTAAGTTTGATAATTAAAAGATATTAAAATTAGATAAAAAAAAAACAATCTAAAAAACATTTCATGTAAACAGTTGCACTTATAATTTAAGAAATATATAGATAAATCACATTTTGTACCAGGAACCATAAAAATCATGACAATGAAATATATTAAAAATACAATTAATTTACTGTTTAAAGTGTTTCATGTGTTTTTTGTGTTTATGTTTTTAGAAGAGAACCAATTATTCATGTTGTTGTGACAACAGCTGAACTCTTAAATACCTGTTGTACATTGCACTCGGAATCCTAAGCGACCGTGTTAATGGCCAATGACTAATGAGAAGACGAACCCAAAACAACATTGGGTATCTATTCAAGCATTACTTTTTTTAATGTCCGAAAACCATTACCGTTTGGTACCTGACATCTTGACCGTTCGGCTCCCCATAAAAATATAATAGCAGTTGTAATTAATAAATGTAAAAGTAAACTGCTGACTACCTTTTTGTGATCGTGTTATGTAAATTGTTACACTAAAGTAAAGGAAGATTAAAATAGAAATAAATGATGATTAAAATAGAAATAAATGAAGATTAAAATAAAAATAAATGAAGATTAAAATAGAAATGAATGAAGATTAAAATAGAAATAAATGAAGGTTAAAATAGAAATAAATGAAGATTGAAATAGAAATAAATGAAGATTAAAATAGAAATAAATGAATATTAAAATAGAAATAAATGAAGATTACAATAGAAATAAATGAAGATTAAAATAGAAATAAATGAAGAAACAAAAGAGAACTGATTAAGAACTTTCTTTTAAAATTGTCTATTAATCATTTTTGCCAAAATCTTTGTACACGTCCAAAATATTTATGGCTTCATGAGGTCTATTGAGACCCTAATCCACATCATGAGGCATCATTTCTGATGAGCCAACACTATTAAAAACTGTGTTCAGTTTTTTGAATTATTAAAGTATGGCAGTTTTTTTTCAATTTCTGAAGCCAAAGTTAAAGCTTAGAATTTCATCTAGTGACCCTAGAGATTCCAATCTAGTGATCTCGATTGAGATTGGATGGAAGTTTTTTTAATCTTTGACATTCCCAACATTTGAACAGGATCAATCCCATCCAAAATGCATCTCTTGATGATATTTCTAAGTGAAATCGCATATGTAACTCCCGACTTTTGATTACGCATCAGGTGATTAAATCAGTAGGAAAAAAATGAAATTTAAAAAACCAGAAGTAAAAACAAGTCATTTTTTGACATGTTTAATACAGTATTTTAGTTACATCACTTTGTGAAATGTAAAAAGTAAAGATATACAAGAAGATTTTAATTACCTTAACTGTCTTAACCATGGTAAATTATGGAATTTGTTAGCTTGCAAACTTACAAATTCCATAATTTAATTTTATACTGATCGTTGATCTAAATTCAAACTTAAATATGTCATACAAAAGTAATAGAGAAAACCACGACAACTTTTTTTTCATTGTTATTATTATTTGGAATATGTCATACAAAAGTAATAAAGAGAAAACCACGACAACTTTTTTATTATTATTATTTGGAATATCAGAGATAAAATAAGTACGAGATGTTGCTTATACTCATAGATAATGCTTTTTCTTTTGGTGTGGTATCCTTCACACTGCCTTTTGTATTGCAAAGATTACATTCTTCTTATCGTTAACTTTATAAGCGCATACATATATTATATTACATAATAAAATTTAATTGAAATTGTAAATTAATAAAAATATTTAGCCATTTAACGTTAATTTATACTCAAAAATGCATCACTCATCCTCCTTTTGATTTTTATTTATAACTATTGCAAGTTGTATTTGATGTTGAAATTTTTATTCCAGAAACATTAATACAAATATTTTGTACTTTACATAAACAAAATAATTGATGCCAAACTGAGATACACGTGTGAAATTGGCTAGCATTTGAAAGTCAAGCGAATAGGAATATATAATGCGGCATTTTATATCATTTACAAAATGAGTTTTCTTTTTAATTCAAATAGAGAGTCGAGTTTTATGTTTGTATATATCACAAACAGTTGCATCAAAATCATGGCAGGTACTAGTTAGTCTTAAATTGAATGTCTATGCCCCTGCATAGTTTCACAACATGTCATAGAAGATGTCAAGATGGATTAAAAGTTTTCCTTTTCCTATGAATGAGTGCTAGAGACTCTAAGCTAGATCAAGATGTTGTGTTTCCAGTACTTCAGAACAATAGTTATGTGTTGATAACTGTTGTTTCCACTAAAATTTGGGATGTTGACACCTAAGTTGACATCTTAGTTGACGTAAAGTTTGCCTATTTATTTGTTCTGATGTTTTTCTTGAGCTGTCTCTTTTTTCTTTTTTTATCTTGATATTTAACAGCATTATCAATAGAGCAATAATTTTTTCAGCCCATTTTGTCAATATTTAGATAATAATAAAAAAAAATCTTTTGATGAAACCACACATTGGGTCATAAAACAAATTCAAACAAGTTGATGTGCTATTTACAGGTGTGTGAACATATTTATTAGGGATTGATGTAAACAAAGTCGTAAGAGTATGTATTTTTTTTGTACCTCCATTCTAGATAAACTTTACATAAAAATTAAGCATCTGCGTATCGAAACTCATCTTATTACGATATAATACGATAAGATATTGGAATGTGCGTATCGTAAGTTTTGATATATTACCATGATATTCTATCCAAAAAATATGTACGATAAAGTTTTGATATTTATGGAAAAATCTTTATCGTATCTACTCATATCATAATTCGATAATGATACATAAATATACATTTTGTACTGACTTATGGGATATAAGGCAATTAAACGATCAGTATGTAACGTGTTCATAGGCCGTAAAACATTTTATCCAGCTTTCTACTCGCTAAATAAAATTCTAGCACTGTCAGAAATGATTTTTCTTGTTTACTTGTCTCTTCACTTTTTATGAAAATATTTCGTCACAAAAGTCTTTTAAATAAAAACAACATTTGGATAAGACTTGAGAAACCCCTTCTTTCATTAAATGCTGCATTCGTAAACAATGATTTTAAAAATTTTATGAACACCATTAATTATTGAGGAGCTGTTCAAACAAGTTTTTGTATGTTGATTGCAAAACCAAGTGTAAATGCGTAATTGTGAAAAGCGAAACATTTAAAGTTTCGAGAACTTTTAAGCTGGCAAAATTGTTTCATCAGCATTTATCAGAAATTATATTTAGAAATATCTGACTTATTGTTTTTAGATGCTGATGATAAAGTTATTTGCTTTGGATATAAAGCCATATATTTGACTCTGCTATAATGACGACTTACACTTTTCAATCAAATAAATAAATCCCTTTCAGACGTATAGAAATTTATTTTTAAATGAAAGTTATGCTTTCTAAAGAAGGATATTAGTTTGAATTTACCCAGGGGAATTATGTGAATTTATGGGAATTAAACTTGAATTAATTTATGGGAATTAACCTGAATCTTAGCTCATAAATAATTAGATCAAAGGATTTGTAAAAATACGATAAAATAACCTGGTGATTAGAAAGCAGGTTTCGTTTTTTTTTAATTTCATGATTTAAAAGTTAAAGTTCTTTTTAGTATCGTTGATCGTCTCGCAGTACGAAGATTAAAAAGCTTCCTGCAAATCCACTTATGATTTCATTCATCAGTGGATTTGTAGAAAGCTTTTTAAGTCTTCATTTTAGTTCCAGATTGCGCATCATCTCCTGGATATTCAAGGCGTTAAGGATTCTCACCATTCGTTGATCACACAATGGAATGTTAGAGAGCGTGTTCAAATTTCAAGTAATTTTTGTAGAATCGCTACAGATAAAATGGAATCGATATTCAATAGCCATTTATATATTATAAAGGGGCAAAATCTCATAAGAGCTCTCGTTTCTTTATATAATTTTTTTAAAAAAACGGATTTCTGAAAATGAAAGCGACGTTAAGCTGTATTTTAGAAAAAATCGAAATTGATTAGTTTTTTAAAACATGTTTTTTAAACATTCGTTTAATCAGTTCATGAGCAAACTTTTTTTACTTGAAATTTGTTTACTTTTTGTTCATCTTTTTAAATAATATTTAAAAAGCGTTTTTTAAATGAAAATTATCTTTTTAATGCTCGTTGGCTTGTTTGTTTGTTTTTTTGTTTTATTGTAAATAATATCTGATTTTCTTTTCATCTATCTCTGTATTTGTTTGTTTGTTGTTTTTTTTCCAATATATTCTATTCATTATATTTATCTCTGTATATTTTTAAAAAAAATTCTTTTTTTTTTTTTTATTCAACTTTCATCTCAAAAATTCTTTGTACAATGGCTTCCATTTTAACAGCGCTGACGTAATTTAAATCGGAATTTGCTTAAAAATTTAATTTGCGTTTGGTTTACTTAATAAAGTTCTTCATTTGTTTAAACATATTTTGATTTGAACTTTAGGATATTCTTAATTCTTTTCAGTTGTAATATACACATTGATAAGCAGTTCTTAAATAATTTACGTACTAATGATTGAATTACACAATTAAAATCCAAATTGCATTCGTCTCATGCTTAAACAAAGATTTAAGTAAATACCTTTCGTGGCTGAGCTAAAATTTTGTATAACGGCGAGTTTTAAGCTATGCAATTTATAGCTCGCTTTAATTCAAAATTTACAAACTTATTTATTCTAGTTGTATTGTGGGTTGGCTCTATAGCATTGTAGCACGATAGTGGCATGCGATATTTGCATCATGTTGTACGATAGTAACTTGTGAAATTTGCATCTTGTGGACCAAAAGGGCTTTCGACGCATCGAAACGTAATAAGTTAAGTTTTGGTCCATGTATTTGAAAGTTAAATTTAAATGATGCATCATAAAGAGTTTCATTTTATAACAGTTTATTAAAATTTATGAAGATCATAGATTTATTAAACTTC
This sequence comes from Hydra viridissima, assembly GCF_058129835.1. Taxonomy (NCBI): domain Eukaryota; kingdom Metazoa; phylum Cnidaria; class Hydrozoa; order Anthoathecata; family Hydridae; genus Hydra; species Hydra viridissima. The sequence goes on along the minus strand of NW_028324313.1, from coordinate 3,573,922 downwards.
TATACCTCAAGCTTTCTATAATCGTAAGTCCTCACCAACATTGAGCCCCCTAGCTGGGAGTTTGAGGGTAGTTGGGGAAAGGGGTTCTCAAGGCATAATAGTGTTTACAAGAGTGAAAAGACGTAATTTTAAAAAACGTTCTTTTATTTTAAAATAAATCTTTCAGTTGAGAACTCACGAAAACTCAAAACACATCAAAACAAGACTTAATGTTGAAACTATTATGCAACAGACTTATTCAAAGTTATAAATACATTTCTTATCAAATGACATTTAGTGCGAGCCAGGAAACCGATTGCATAACATTATTGAGATATTTATTTGATATACGCATGCAATAACTTTAGAATTGTAAAAAAAAAAAAAATTACGCCATCATTTGCTAACAAACCAAACGGTTTGTTTCTTTGGAAAAATCAACATCATTCGCAGATAAACACACAATCTTTACGTATGTATTGCTGCATCATCAATAAAATAGCTCATTTTGTAGAAACAAACTTTTTCAATTATTGTCAGCAATTTTCAAACCTTTAGATAAAGATTTGTAATATCCATAAAATTTAAATTTTTTTACCAATTTGGACATTTTAATTCTTAATCATAGTTTATCTTAGTTTTCATATTACATTTAAAACATAAAAGTCTTTATTTACTTTTTTTTTTTTTAGTTAAAACCTACTCCAACACGAATAAATTGTTGAAAGCATTAAGGAAATAAATGTAATCCGATTCTCATCTGACCGTATTGAACTGTTGCCCAGTAAAGATTTAACATGATTAACGTCTTGCCTTCAACACAGGTTAACTTTGGTTGCTCTTGAGGAAGCTACAAACAACGTCATTTATGTTTGGGTCTGCTCCATTTTATGCAGCAAAAACCTTAGCAGAGTCTTTTTCAAAAGAAATAGGTGTCTTAAACCTACCATTTTTAAATAAACCTTGTCTATTTGTCCAGAGAAAGAAAAAAAAATCTATAACAATTGAGAGATTATATTCTACAACAACATTTTGATAATAACATTGTGACTACAACATTGTCAAAATGTTGTTATCAAAAATGAATCTGAATTTCAACCATATTTTCTAAATATTTGTTTCGTGTCGACATTCGTTTAACAACCTATAGATTACCTAGAACCAAACTTTATCATACGTGTAAGTTAGAAAATCCATTGTGAAATATATCCATATATCCACTATATGTAATACAATATCTATTATTTTCTAACTTTCAAAACTATACAGTAGATAATAAGTTTCAAACCACTTTAAATATAAGAGAGATAAATAAAGTGGTAATGTTATTATTATTATCTATAGTTTGCTGACCCATTTAAAGGGTGGAACTTTGTTACATGCCATATGGATTTTGTAATATGCAGGAGAATATTCTATAGGATCAGGACGGCAAAGCGATTTATAGAACTATCTTTAGAGAACCTTTTTTAGAAAGTTTGTTCCTTGGATTCTGCTGAACATGAATAACAAATAAGCGATTACATCACTTATAATAAGTTATATATAAAAGTTTATCAATAACAATGATTGAGATTATATCACTTTATAAGAGTTTATCAATAACGATGATTATATCACTTTATAAGAGTTTATCAATAACGATGATTATATCACTTTATAAGAGTTTATCAATAACAATGATTATATCACTTTATAAGAGTTTATCAATAACGATGATTATATCACTTTGTAAGAGTTTATCAATAACGATGATTATATCACTTTATAAGAGTTTATCAATAACGATGATTATATCACTTTATAAGAGTTTATCAATAACGATGATTATATCACTTTGTAAGAGTTTATCAATAACGATGATTATATCACTTTATAAGAGTTTATCAATAACGATGATTATATCACTTTGTAAGAGTTTATCAATAACGATGATTGAGATTACCATCATTGATTTTTAGAAAGTCTTATACTACATTTTAAAGTTCCTGTATCAAATATAATAAAAAACACCCAGCAAAGTGTTAATCTAATTTCAATTATGAGTTTCTCTTGACCTTCTCATTTGATGATTTGTGATTTTTACAGTTCTTAAAAAAAAAAAACCCATTAAGAATGTAATTGATATAGAACAGAAAATCTACAACAATTCAAAGCAATCAACTTTGAATTAAAGTAGACAAAACATCAATCAAACTAATAAGCTGTGTAATGTTTTCTACTCCCTAAAGATTAATAGTTTTGTTGACTTTTATTTGCAAATGATGCAGTTCTTTGACGAGTTCTATGAAAGTCAAACCTAGAAACATAGATGCTTCTTTGACTGCTGAATTCATCTAAGAGCAGATTTTGAGTTAGGAATTACGTTCTTTAAATCCTTTTGTTCAATTTTGTGTTTCAGGAAAGCAGCTGATTTAAAATCTACATCGCCATTGTCGGTTTTTAAAAACTGCTTTGTGATAATAAGTCCTCCCACCGAAATTTGAGATAACAATAGTTTCTCTAATCTACTTCGGCTAAATCCATTTTCCAACTGCAAAAAGTCAACTTCACTTATCGGTGTAGCTGTACCCTTTGTTAATATCATAGATTAAAAATTGTCGAAACCGTACAGTTTTTTTTTCTTTTTTCATTTCATTTTCAATTTGGGCGTAGAAGGAATACGCAGACAAGATGGTGGGCTCTTTCTCAAAATATTGTTATATAGTACTTTCTGCTCCATCTATTCTGTTTACATCATAGCAGAGCAAGGTGTAAAACAACCAATCTTTGGTGTGAGCAGAACAATATCAGCGTACATAACATAGTTTTTACAGTCTCTCAATTACAGGTCTTTAAAAATTTAAGCATTTGTGCTGACAATATTTTCTGCTAATCTTCCAGCATTTCTTTCATGCCATGTAACACTAAATGGTAAATGTCTGTTTTTCTTCCCTCAGAATGGTGCAAAAGTTTCCTAAAATAAAATCAAACGCTTTGTAAAAATAGCTCTCTTTATACCCGGAAGTTGAAGTAACATAATAAAGTTAGTTAAACACATTGTGACTACTGTCTTCATCACCACCTAGAGTATATTTTCTGGTAAATTTCTCATTTTGTTCATTTCTTGGCTTGTAAGTCCTTCTTTGTTTTATGAGCATTTTTGGTTTTAATAATTTTATAGCTTTTGATTTACATTTCGCACAAATATGATAATCTAGATTGCAGAACTGTTTATTTATGCTAGCTCTGTACTCTTCTGTTATTCTCTCTGAACATTTTTCTTACAAAACAAAGTGACAATTTTAATCGATTTCTGGTCCCAAACTTTTTTCTGAGTAAGTGCAACACCTTGTTTTTTTGTATTCATTGTTGATGAATCTTCACTAATAAGGATTCCCCTAGAAATGGGCGTACATAGGAAAATTTCAGAATCAGCCAAAATAGTTGCAAATCTGTTTCAATCAATAGCTGATAGCAAAGATAATCGGCGATGTGAAAAAAAGTTTAGGGTAGGTGGATTGACATGATTGTCGAGGAAAGTTTAAACAACAAGAAAAACAAACTGTTTCAAAGTATCAATAGAAAACTTACGTAAATATAATAACAATAATAATGCAAGTAATAGACAAACAGGCTGTGATAAAAATAAAATTAATAACGTACTCATTTTCAAGGTCTTCACTTTTTGGAGATTCACTTTTTGGGTTTGATTGCACAAAAAGAATCGCAGTAACATTAGCGGCATGGTTTCGGAAAATAAGTACAAAAAAAAAAAATAAAAGCCAACAAAATATAAATAGCATTTGCTTCCAATAACTACTGCTGTTCCAAATTTCAGTTTCGTTTACTTCTTTTCGTCAGTCCAATTACATACAACTAGAACGCACTCGTCAAAAATCAACTCACTCACGAAAATGTTATCAGTAAATCGTTGGAGGGTAGTGCAGATTAGCATTCCCTTGTTCTGCTCTGTTTTAGCCGGAACCGAAAGTGCTAATTTTCCTGCACAGTAAAACTGCAAAAAGGGGCCGTGGCCGAAGTTTGAGTAAAACCAGAATTGAAACAGAAACCGAAACCAAAAAGACCGAAACTTGAAAACCAAATTAATACCAAGATTACATAAAATAACTATTTTACATATAATTAAACGATCAGTATTTCATAATTGAATAAAAAGTTGACCTGAGAAGATGTTTTAATAATTGAAGTTCACTTAAAGAATGATTTGAAAATTATAGCTTGAATTACCTAACGTGGTTTTGGTTAAAATTATAACAACGGTTGATAATTAAAACTGATTGAACCTCAAAAATGTTAAAACACCGACTTAATTGGAAAATCATCACAATTCCATCCTAAACTAGAAGCAGGTTATATAAACAGGTATTATAAAAAAATCAACTTCTTTTCAAAATTACGGTTCATTAAGGTTTCGGCCAATAAAAGAAAAAGAAAGAAAAAAAGAGAAATTTTCTCATCTTCGTTTGCCAACTTTATTTTTTTAACTTAAATTATGAAGCAACCATCTAAAAAAGTTTTCTCAAATGGTCAATATTTTAACACAAATTTCTTTCGAGCCGTTATTACACATATTAGAATTTGGAACGTTAAAAATTTTGAAGAAAATAATAATGAGTAAGATTATATTGATTTGTCAAAATTTCTTTTTTCAAAAATTATCAATACATTTAAAATGAAATGGTTTAAGACAAAAATTAATAAGCTTTATATAACAAAAAACTATTTTTCTATTTTAATAAATTATTAACTATTATACATGTTTATTATAATTTATTTTCATTATAAACATGATTTATAACAAAATATATAAAAAAAATATTATAAAAAAAAATATTATAAAAAATATTATAAAAAATTTTTCTATTTTAATAAATTATTAACTATTATACATGTTTATTATAATTTATTTTCATTATAAACATGATTTATAAAAAAAACTATTTTTCTATTTTAATAAATTATTAACTATTATACATGTTTATTATAATTTATTTTCATTATAAACATGATTTATAAAAAAAACTATTTTTCTATTTTAATAAATTATTAACTATTATACATGTTTATTATAATTTATTTTCATTATAAACATGATTTATAAAAAAAACTATTTTTCTATTTTAATAAATTATTAACTATTATACATGTTTATTATAATTTATTTTCATTATAAACATGATTTATAAAAAAAACTATTTTTCTATTTTAATAAATTATTAACTATTATACATGTTTATTATAATTTATTTTCATTATAAACATGATTTATAAAAAAAACTATTTTTCTATTTTAATAAATTATTAACTATTATACATGTTTATTATAATTTATTTTCATTATAAACATGATTTATAAAAAAAACTATTTTTCTATTTTAATAAATTATTAACTATTATACATGTTTATTATAATTTATTTTCATTATAAACATGATTTATAAAAAAAACTATTTTTCTATTTTAATAAATTATTAACTATTATACATGTTTATTATAACTTATTTTCATTATAAACATGATTTATAAAAAAAACTATTTTTCTATTTTAATAAATTATTAACTATTATACATGTTTATTATAACTTATTTTCATTATAAACATGATTTATAAAAAAAACTATTTTTCTATTTTAATAAATTATTAACTATTATACATGTTTATTATAACTTATTTTCATTATAAACATGATTTATAAAAAAAACTATTTTTCTATTTTAATAAATTATTAACTATTATACATGTTTATTATAATTTATTTTCATTATAAACATGATTTATAAAAAAAACTATTTTTCTATTTTAATAAATTATTAACTATTATACATGTTTATTATAATTTATTTTCATTATAAACATGATTTATAAAAAAAACTATTTTTCTATTTTAATAAATTATTAACTATTATACATGTTTATTATAATTTATTTTCATTATAAACATGATTTATAAAAAAAACTATTTTTCTATTTTAATAAATTATTAACTATTATACATGTTTATTATAATTTATTTTCATTATAAACATGATTTATAAAAAAAACTATTTTTCTATTTTAATAAATTATTAACTATTATACATGTTTATTATAATTTATTTTCATTATAAACATGATTTATAAAAAAAACTATTTTTCTATTTTAATAAATTATTAACTATTATACATGTTTATTATAATTTATTTTCATTATAAACATGATTTATAAAAAAAACTATTTTTCTATTTTAATAAATTATTAACTATTATACATGTTTATTATAATTTATTTTCATTATAAACATGATTTATAAAAAAAACTATTTTTCTATTTTAATAAATTATTAACTATTATACATGTTTATTATAATTTATTTTCATTATAAACATGATTTATAAAAAAAACTATTTTTCTATTTTAATAAATTATTAACTATTATACATGTTTATTATAATTTATTTTCATTATAAACATGATTTATAAAAAAAACTATTTTTCTATTTTAATAAATTATTAACTATTATACATGTTTATTATAATTTATTTTCATTATAAACATGATTTATAAAAAAAACTATTTTTCTATTTTAATAAATTATTAACTATTATACATGTTTATTATAATTTATTTTCATTATAAACATGATTTATAAAAAAAACTATTTTTCTATTTTAATAAATTATTAACTATTATACATGTTTATTATAATTTATTTTCATTATAAACATGATTTATAAAAAAAACTATTTTTCTATTTTAATAAATTATTAACTATTATACATGTTTATTATAATTTATTTTCATTATAAACATGATTTATAAAAAAAACTATTTTTCTATTTTAATAAATTATTAACTATTATACATGTTTATTATAATTTATTTTCATTATAAACATGATTTATAAAAAAAACTATTTTTCTATTTTAATAAATTATTAACTATTATACATGTTTATTATAATTTATTTTCATTATAAACATGATTTTTTAGCGCTAATTCAGCTTATGTATTCATAAACGTTCTAGATGAACTTGTCTAAGAATACAATATGATTTATGAAAATACAATATATTTTAAAAATTATAAACATGATTTATAAAAAAAACAAGTTTTTTTAAATACTTTAGTGCAGATGTTAAATATGGAAGTAATAAAAAGCTGCGTCATTGCATATATCTTTAATTGAAAGAGTCACATAATATATACTTTTTCTGTTTTTTTCCACATACCTTTTTTCATGGTTTGCTTCAATATATCCAGCTACTTGAGTATGACGAACATGCTTTTGTGGTGATTGCTTATTTTGTTCGATGTGTCATAACCTTGAATAAAGACGTCCGGAGTCTTGCCAAAAGCTTCGCATGTGCATTCAGAAAATTTCTTGAAAAATAAAGTGATGCAACTTTTTTCTATTTCAAGAAACAATGTCGAAAACTGAATGAAAACTGCGTCAAAACGAGTACCTGCACAGTACTTTAATTCGCACGATGAGAATATTTACATTATCAGATATATTTATCAAAATAGATTGAATGCTTGTGCCTAAAGCCTTCTTTTTCATCACAAGAAATATTTCTCCGAGAATCTTACCCATTAAATAAAGTTACAGTACCAATTTTCCAAACTGAAGTGCACTTTGCATCAGCAGGGCGAACGTAAACTTTTTCTCCAATTCCATAAGTTTCCATAACTCGTTGTGATCTTTCCTGAGTTTCAGTGTTTTTCTCCTCTTGAATTGGTAGACGCCAGACGTACATATTTTTCTGAGAAGCAGGTGCAGATTTCTCATTTGTTCCCACCGTTGGTGTTGCATTGTACCAAAATACCGCTAGTAACGGACATATTTGTGCCCTCGCAGCTGTTCGTTTTACTGTGCGGTGGTTACGCTCCACTATCCCATTCCCTGAAGGTCTATATGCGCATCTATACTTCCTTTTTACACACCATTTTTCACATATGTTTGAAAATTCTTTGGATTTAAACACCGCTCCATTATCCATCAACAGTTCTTGCGGTGGGCCATGCTCCCTAAATACGGATTCCAATTGATTTACTACACTTTTGGTATCTTCGCACGGCAACTTTCTCCAAACTGCAAACCGACTTGGTCCACAGTCAATCATTGTTAAATATGGCGACCCTTTATAGTGAGTCACATCACAAGCAATTCTATACCATGTGTCTGGTACATCTAGCACTCCATTTTCCCATTTTACTGGTGCTGGATCAATTGAATTACATTGGCAACAATTGCAAACACATTCTTCAACGTCTTTTCTTAATACGTGCGGAAGTCTTCGTTGCACTGTAAACATTGTCCGATTAACGCCAAAATGATGCTTTGAGTGACAATTACGAATTTCCTCAGCAATACTTACCCCAGCTAGTTCTTTAGTATTTTTTTTTGAAAGTTCATTTATCCAAGTTTTTGGAACTCTTGTCAACACGTCAGCTTTGTTTTTGGAGGACGGAACCCATTTCAATGTGATGTTTATACTATATTCTTTTATTAAGTCTTGCAATAGAGAAAGTCTTCTTTTAATAAGCATTTCTGATAATCCATTTGATCGAACCCTATGAATTTCAGTCAGCATACTTTTTAACCATCCATGAACTGTTACTGAATCAGTGAATACTGACAAATTCTTTATATGCCACTTAGCAGCTAGGTTTATCCCATGCACCACAGCAATATTAATATGCATGACATCATTTATTCTTCGAAGCCAGGCTGCATCCTCAATTATTACGCCATTGTATTCTATAGCAACCCCCATTGCCATGCTGCTTGCATCACACCACAATGTCGCTCCATTTTGAATTCCTTCAGCATTCCATTTTCCTCTCACAGAATCGCTAACTTCCAATCGGCGCAATATTTCAATCAACCATGACTGAGCTTGATCTCCGATTAGATCATCCCAAGCATCTCCTTGACTATGTCGTTTTATAAAACTGCAGGCAATTCTGAGCCAACCTCCAACAGGATAGTGACCTAACAAGTGTCCACATATCGAAAAAAGTTTCCGTCGTGTTACTTTTTCAGTTTTGATATCTTGTGACTTTGGAATGGTGTTTCCTCGTTTCCAACAAAGCTCCTTTTTTTCATTTCTAAATAGTTGCAAACCCAATACTCGTGCAGTATCACATTGCTCTGGCTCTTTGGTTACCAATCCATAACGCGCCAAATGATTTACGACCTTTTCAACTGATGTTTTTTCCAAATTAACAATTATATCGTCAATGTAGTGGTCAGTTGCTTCACTAATATCTGCATCTAGATTCAACACGCTGCTAAGATTGAAGACATTATTTTTGGAGCAGAATTTAACCCAAAACCAAGACGTGTAAGATAGTATTTTTCTTCTTTGTAGATTACCCTCTGATGCTCCCACAAACTCGGATCGATGTGTACTTGCATATACGCGCATCTAAGATCGAGTGTTGCAAATTTGTCATCAAGAGTTCTCCATTTTCTAACTTTTTCATCACATGCATCACTTGTGGCATTATGCGAATTAACGTACTGATTCAATTCGCGAAAGTCCAGAACAGGTCGTACCTTTCCTTTATTTTCCTGCTCAACAGCCATTAACGGGACAATCCCTTCTGTACTTTTTTCTTCTTTGTTGCATGGTTTCAACCAGCCATTTTTCACCCATAAGTCCATCTCATTATTAAATTGAGGTATCAACTGGGGTTTTACCTTGTACTGCGCGACAGAATTTCTTAGTTGTGGTTGACCTTGTTTCCATTTATATTTAGCAGTCCACTTTGTACCATCAAAGTAAGCATCAAAATCCTTGTCATTTATACCAACAATTTGTTTCTCTGTATAAATTGAAACAAAACCAAATTCAATTTTTCCATTGTACAAGTGCACTCCTCCACAGCGATTAATGACATCCGCTACTGATGTTATCTGCTACAACTGTGGCAAATCTGGACATGTTGCTCGAATCTGTTTTTCGAAGAAACAAAATGTCAGTGATGGGATAAAATGTTTCAGATGTGGAAACTCAAATGGGGAATCGCCAGCGCCAGCTATTTCCCTAAACAACTAACGGCGCTTCCAATATGCACTGTGCAGGTGAACGCCTTTGCTGGGAAAGCACTGGTCGACACTGGATGTACCCGAACTATTATCTCAAACAACATGGCTCGGAAAGCTGGTGTTCGTATTAGAAGACATGATATAATGGTGTTGGCTGTTAATGGAGAAGTTGTGAAAACGGAGGGAGAAGCTACAGTAACATTAATCATTGAAGGAAAAAAGCTCAAAGCATTAGTAATGATTCTAAAAAGTGTTGTCAACGGTATTGATGCTATTATTGGTATGGATGTCATTAATCGCTGTGGAGGAGTGCACTTGTACAATGGAAATTTCCTCAGCAATACTAAAGAACTAGCTGGGGTAAGTATTGCTGAGGAAATTCGTAATTGTCACTCAAAGCATCATTTTGGCGTTAATCGGACAATGTTTACAGTGCAACGAAGACTTCCGCACGTATTAAGAAAAGACGTTGAAGAATGTGTTCGCAATTGTTGCCAATGTAATTCAATTGATCCAGCACCAGTAAAATGGGAAAATGGAGTGCTAGATGTACCAGACACATGGTATAGAATTGCTTGTGATGTGACTCACTATAAAGGGTCGCCATATTTAACAATGATTGACTGTGGACCAAGTCGGTTTGCAGTTTGGAGAAAGTTGCCGTGCGAAGATACCAAAAGTGTAGTAAATCAATTGGAATCCGTATTTAGGGAGCATGGCCTACCGCAAGAACTGTTGATGGATAATGGAGTGGTGTTTAAATCCAAAGAATTTTCACTTGTGCTCGTAGCTGCTTCGAAATTTCACCCGGCAATCCAGTTATGAACGCTCTTAGCAATAATTCTTCGCTTTCAATATCGGCCAAATTCATAAGTTGACGCAAACTGGCCAAATACACATCGACAGATTCACCGTCATTCCATCTCCGATCTCTGAACTGCTCGTAAGCTTGGAAACCATCAACTGCAAATGCATCTAGTAGGGCTTTTTCAATGTCCTTAGCGGAAGTTTTTTGGCTCTCCCCAAGTTGCTCATATAATGCGAACGCACTGCCTTCAAGAAACAACGGAATGATCAATGAAAGATCGCCCAACTTTTGCAGCTCTCCCACCAGCTTGATCTTTTTCAACCACACTACAACATCTCCAGATCCATCAAATTCTCCAATCATTTTTGCCATGGATGCCATACTGCCGAAATAGCTTGTAAATACAACAACTTTGTTTACTTTTATTTTCTACTGTTTTTTATTCAATTCTTTTACAACTTTTATACAGAAACAAAAAATTCTCGAGGGCGTAATTATGTACAAAAATAGCGTACGACTTGACTAAGTTATTAGTCAAGTCATAAAATGTAAATACGACAACTACAAAAATAGCGTATGACTTGACTCATAACTTACATCAATTAACTTTAATGACAAGAATTTTATAAACGTAATAATAAAGTTTCATAACGATCAGCTATTATCACACAGAATTTCGGCGACATTGACATCTTGACTCCGTCACACTAATACCAGCTCCACCGAAAATCCTTCAAGAGCTAAAGCTAAACATAACAACACAAAACCTTGTATTCACACCAAACTTGAGATAGATTTCACCGCATTTCATCGTAAAAATTCTTTAACAATGCATTATAAACAAGCATCATTAAAGAGTTTTTAACTGTTACTTGGTACCAAATTGAATCAAGCATATGATCCATTACCGGAATGGTAATCTCCGAAGATCGAGCTTTAGCTGGTCCAGATACTTAATGAAGTAAATGTTAAACTGCTTTCAAAATGCAAACACACTGCAGACTGTGTTTCAAAGTTTAAAAACTAATCAAAAAAATAGACAAAAAATTGACATAAGCGCACCGCAGTTTTTATCAAACTGCTGCAATAACGGCGTAATTTTTTAATGCTTTAACTCTATAGAATTGATTAATGGTAGTTTTTTCTTTTTAAATATCAAAACTTAATAATTCATCAAAAAAAAGTTTGAGGGGAATACCCTTGAAACCACACTTGAGGGAAAGGAAAAAACCATTTGTTATATCCTGTGTATTTCTTTCAAATACTCCGTGTATTTCTTTCATATATCCCGTATATATCATTCATATATTGCTAACTTTCATTTTAAAAAATTTAAACATGTCAAGAGTTTTGTAGTAAGTTTTTTGAATGCTTTAATCGATTTTAAATAATAATTAATAATTAATTAATGGCTGAGGAGCAGTAAAAGTTTGAGAAACAAAAAGTGGCTTTTTGTGCAACATCTGAATAAACAACCTTCAAAGGGTTTGACATAAGGTTTAAAATATGTTTGTACGCAGTTTTAGTTTTCAAAAGCTTTTTGTTTCCTAATGTTTTTTTTATTGGACACATCAGTCATTTGTAAATAATGATGGGAGGGCGGGAAGGGAGGAAAGTTAAATAAGGAGTTTGGTATATGGAGTCGTTCCCAAAAAATACTGTTGCGTTTCTAGCGATCTTTCTCTATCGTTTTACAGTTCCGTTAATCACATTCGGTTTAACAAAAGATAAATCTGACATTACACCAGAAAAATGTTGTTCTTTTCATTTCACAAATTCTAATCTTCGTTAAAGTCACAATTTCTAAACGCAGTAAAACCCGCTGAATGAAGTTCTCTAACTATTCAAAGCGATTTCTCTTGTTTAATTGCCTCGGCACTTTTTATAAAACCATTACGTCACAAGCGTCGCTTAAACAAAAACAACTTTGCGATAAGATTTGCAAAACCCCTTCTTTCTTTAAATACCTCACTCGTGAGCAAACACTTTTAAAGATTTAATAACACCATTAACTATGGAAGAACCGTTAAAACAATGTTTTTTATGCTAATTGCTCTACAATTAGAAAATTTAAAACAGTCTAAATGCGTAATTATAAAAAGCAAAACATGCTGACTTTCAAGAACTTTTCAGCTGATAAAAGTGTCTCATCTCCAAGCTTTGTCAGAATTCTTGTTAAGAATCGTTTATAGATGCTTTTTTTAAAAGTTATTTGATATGGACATAAAGCCGTATAATTGACTCTGCTATATTGACAACTTACACTTTTCAATTAAACAAATAAATTCCTTTTAGACGTAAAATTTTTTACTAAGATAAAAATAGTTTATTGCACCTATTAAAAAAAAAATAAAATAAAGATTGAGTGAATAATGAAAGTTATGTTGTTTAAGCCGGATATTAGCCTAAATCTACCCTGGGAATTTTTGGGAATTAACCTGAATCTTATCTCATAAATATTTATATCATAGAATATTTTAAAAGCAAAAAATAACTAACCAGGTGATTAGAAAGCAAGTTTCATTTAATGTCGAAACGTTTTTTAAATTTCATGATTTATGTGTTCTTTTTAGTATCGTCGATCATCTCGCAGTACGAAGATTAAAAAGCTTCCTGCAAATCCACTAATGATTTCATTCATCAGTGGATTTGTAGAAAGCTTTGCAAGTCTTCATTTTAGTACCAGATAGCGCATCATCTCCTGGATATTCAAAGCGTTAAAGATTCACGTCATTTGTGATCATGCAATCGAATGTTATAGAGCGTGTTCGAATTTCGAGTAATTATCGTTGAGTCGTTACCAATAAAATGGAATCGATATTCAATAGCCATTTATTTATTGTAAAAGAGTAAAAACACAAAAGAGCTCTCGCTTTTCTATATCATTATTTTAAAAAACGAGTTTCTGAAAATCAAAGCGACGTTAAATTATTATTTTTCGGGAAAAATTCGCCATAAATTAACATTTTAAAAATTTCATTCACTTTTTGTTCAATTTTCTCAACAATATTTAAAAAATTTTAAAAAAGTCAAATAATATTATTCTCTTTTTTTAATGCTCGTTGACACTTTTATTTGCTTAAGTTTATTTATTTTTATCAATAATCTGTGTGCGTACCAATTTTCTTTTTATTTTTCTCTGTGTTTATCTATATATTTATCTCTGTATATATATATTTTTTAATATTTAACTTTTATCTCCACGTTTTAATATTCAACTTTTATCACCAGCAACAGTGCTTACCCAATCTTAATCGAAACTCGCTCTACTCAGTTACTCGATTCTTTGGTTTACTTTTTTCGGTCCTGTAATCTCATTAACATACTTTGATTTGATTAATTATAAGATTATTCTCTAATATTTTTGATAAAAGCAATAAAAACGAGGTCTGTAACTAAAACAATTTAGTTATTTTTTTAAATTCGTCATCACGTTGAATATATGGCGAATTTTAGCGTTTTCGTATGAATTTTTAACTTTTTCAGATTAAATTTAGTGAATATTAAGTTGATCTAAAAGTATTGTTTCCAATACGTTTTCTTAGCTATGGACGACGATCTTTTATAATCTGCAATAAAAATAGAGAGAGAGAGAGGGGGGGGGGGTACGAAAGTAAAACAGCGCCGTTATTGTTAAATTGCATTTCATAGCTTTCTAAAGACTAGAATGTCACGAATTCTATAATGAATTTTAAATATCCAGATTATAAGCACTGCTTGTAATTAATTCAATAGCTTGCTCAACTCCAAATTAGAGAAAGCAACGCTGATGTTCAAGAAGTTTTGTGTTTCAAAGTTTTTCTCACAATGTTGTCAAAAATGAATCTAAATTTCAATCAAATTTTCTACATATTTGTTTCATGTCAACATTCGTTTTCCGAATTTCCCTGATCAAATGATAAAATGACACTAATACTTGTGAATTGTTGTCTTTTTATAGATGAGAGGACTTTTTTAAAACGTTGTAAAAAACTATACTTTTGCGTTTAAATGAAAAGTTAGTTAGGCATTAAATCAGTGAGTTTAAAAGCGTGCAAAACCAAAGTAGGCCATTTTTGTTTTATGTTTTAAAATTGTTTTGAATATGAAGAATGGATTGAGACTAAGAGAAGTACAATTTGATAAAATAATTTCATCAAGTCGAACTGCATTGCTGTTGATATTATTTCGTCAAGCTGTAGTCAGTTATTATAGAAATTTTATACATAATATCGTACATCATTGATGAAGCTATTTAACTAAATACTATCCATTTTAATACAACCTTTATATACAATCATGTAAGCGAACAACTACTGAAGCTAGATTAGGATATTCCTAAAGCTTTTTAATTGATAGCCTGTCATTAGCAGGACATCAATTGAGATATCAATTCAAACATTCGATGTAATTAAACCTGAAAGAGCAACCTTTGTGAAGTTAAAAAAATATATAATTAATGGTTATTCCAACAAATATTGAGGAGAACCACAAACGCAAAGTACCTCGATGTTACAAAGTTCAAAAAGTGGATTCTTTTTTGGGCTTTTTCTTAGTGGAGATAAAATAAAACATCCGACACAATAAGTTTAAAGGTACAAAATCGCCTTTTAATCTTTGCTACTTTCGAGCAAATATCTATTTTATTATACTTTGCAGATGCTGCTATACGATTACTGATGGAGGTTTTACGAACATACTCGACAGGTTGTAAAGATTAGAAGATAAGTAAATTGAAATCAAAAGCTCACAACTTGAAAAAAAAATACACGGAATATACCAATACACGGAGTAACTGCATGGAATAGATTACCTAGAACTAAAAAGAACCAAGCATCTTATGCATCAAGCCTATAAGATATATATATTTTAAAAAGTTTGAAAGTATACAATGATTTTTATACTGATACCAAAATCCACTTTGTATTTTCTAACTTTTAAAAATATACGTAGATAAAAAAACTTTCAAACTCTTAAAAGCATGAGAGAGATAAACAACATCTCATAAGGATGAGAGAGATAAACAAAGTGCTAATTAACTTATCATTTATAGTTTGCTGACCTTTAAAAAGTATAATTTTTAAATATATACCAAATAGGTTTCGTAAGATGCAGGAAAATATTCTAGAGGATCAGAATAACAAGGAGATCTGTTGAACGTTCATTAAAAAGTGCTTTTCATAAAGTGTGTTTCACAGATTCTGCTGAATAACATGAATAATAACTAAACAATTTTATTGATTATATTTATTAATTGTATCGCTACTTTGTGATTTATACGGTTCTTAACA
Organism: Hydra viridissima; assembly: GCF_058129835.1. NCBI lineage: Eukaryota > Metazoa > Cnidaria > Hydrozoa > Anthoathecata > Hydridae > Hydra > Hydra viridissima. The sequence goes on along the minus strand of NW_028324313.1, from coordinate 3,557,826 downwards.
ATAACCACTAAGAACTAAATTGATACAAAACAGAAAGTCAACAAAGATTTGAAGAAATCGAGAAGTTCCCCATTAGTGAGTTATATCGATTCCTGGATAGTGGTTTGGATGTCGGTAGTGGACATCAATTCCTGGATATGCAGGAACCTTTGGTAACTTGTTTGCTAAGTTAGAGGAGAAACAGCTCAAAGATAGTTTGAAAAATAGTGAATTATTCCATTTTTTCAGATAGTGAGATTCTCAAACTCCCGATATTCCCTTTAAAGTGGATTAGATGTTCCATGCCACAATATCGACTGAGCTTAGACTATGACTGCTACTATTACCAGTACATTCTCTAGATTAATTGATAGGGTTTTATTTAAAAATGGTAGGTTTTAACCTCTTTCGTAAAAGACTCTGCTAAGGTTGGTTTTGACTAAAAGGCATAAAATAATTTTATGTTTTTAAAGTAATATGAAAACTGAGATAATGTATGTATGTATGTATGTATGTATGTATGTATGTATGTATGTATGTATGTATGTATGTATGTATGTATGTATGTATGTATGTATGTATGTATGTATGTATGTATGTATGTATGTATGTATGTATGTATGTATGTATGTATGTATGTATGTATGTATGTATGTATGTATGTATGTATGTATGTATGTATGTATGTATGTATGTATGTATGTATGTATGTATGTATGTATGTATGTATGTATGTATGTATGTATGTATGTATGTATGTATGTATGTATGTATGTATGTATGTATGTATGTATGTATGTATGTATGTATGTATGTATGTATGTATGTATGTATGTATGTATGTATGTATGTATGTATGTATGTATGTATGTATGTATGTATGTATGTATGTATGTATGTATGTATGTATGTATGTATGTATGTATGTATGTATGTATGTATGTATGTATGTATCATTTTTTAAGTTTTAGTAAATTTTTGTTGCGTAGTTTTCTCAGAAATTGAGAGTTTCCCACACTTTTTATTTCATTCTTATTTAAGTAATTTATTTTTACTAAGAGTGAGTTGTTTTAATGGTATTAATATACATTTACATAGTCATTTATTAATCACAGTTTTTCTCAGCATCTAAATGATTTTGAGACTGATAGTGGTTTCCAGTTGTAATTTAGTTAATTTTGTATGTTTGAGTAATACTTGGTAAAATATGTGTAGCATTTGTTTGTTTGAGAGGGAAAGTTGATTCTAGATAAAGCACTTTTTGCTTTATCCTAAATTTTTTAATGGTAAAAAATTTAAAAAAAAAATTTTTAATTTAGTATCAAGGCTTTCTGTAAAAGTCTGAGTGAAAAATGAAAGGAATAATTTTTTGAAAATTTAAATACGAAGATGACTTTTATATAATATTATAAATTCTTTGATAAATCTTGAAAGGTTTTATTTCTTTACTTTTAATTAGCAGGTTAATACTAATGAAGAATTTAAAATGGTCTGTGTTTTTGATTATCTGTTCTTTTTGCTCAAATGAAGGGGATCCAGTGTATTTAAAAAATATTGACTGTGGCTCTTATGTAGATTATGTTCCAGTTGATGAACAGTTTTTTCGTTATATGCCATACTATGTCGAGTTGTACAGATGTCATGGTGCAAACCAAATTGTGAATCCACAAAATCGTCAATGTGTTCCAAAAGACGGTGCTGTAGAAAATATAAGCATATATGCAATTGAAATTGCCTCTCAAAAACCAACAGTTCTAACACTAAAAAATTATACCTCATGTGATGAAAAATGTCTTTTGAACTCTTCATCCTGTACTCCTTATCAAACCTTTGAGCAAGAAACATGCTATTGCGAATGTAATTATACAGACACACCTGTTCCCAATCCATGTACCAGTCCATATGTTTGGGATAAAACAGCTTGTAATTGTGTTTGTCCAGACTCAGGGTTTTTGTGTGAGGAAAGAAAGGAGTTTAATCAAGAAGTGTGCGGGTGTGTTTGTCAGCAAAAGTTTAATGTTCTGTGTGCCAGTCGTAATCAATTCATTGATCAAAAAACATGCGCTTGCATAGATTTAGCAGAAGTTAGAAGCTCTGCTAGGATTGGCTGCAAGGATGGAGTTAATGGATCAATATTAGCAGTAATAATGTTCATAGAAGCGTTTTTAATTATAGCTTCATACTTTGTACTTTATGTGTACTGCTACAAAAAAAAAATATTTAAAAATGAAGAATTCTAAAGCTTATGTTGTAAAGCACAGTAACAGTGTTGATGAGGTCAATTGTGAAGAGCCACAAATTGAGGAACCAACTGAGGAAGATTTTCTTAGACAGAAGAGTCTTGTATATTTTGATGATAAGATTAGAATGTCTTTTTATTCAGAAGAAGAAAAATCTTCTATAAGAACAAATGGCTTTGAGCCAGAGTTTCATACTTATGATGATGATAATGATGATGATAATGATGAAAGCAAGCAAGAAGACTCAAGTTCACCAGATTGTTTTGCATTTTGCAAAAATATTTAAAAATGAAGAATTCTAAAGTTTACGTTGGATAATTGGCGATAAAATTTTCTAAATAACTTAAAGTTTTTGTTGCTCAATTACATTTTTGTTGCTCAATTACATTTTTGTTGCTCAATTACATTTTTGTTGCTCAATTACATTTTTGTTGCTCAATTACATTTTTGTTGCTCAATTACATTTTTGTTGCTCAATTACATTTTTGTTGCTCAATTACATTTTTGTTGCTCAATTACATTTTTGTTGCTCAATTACATTTTTGTTGCTCAATTACATTTTTGTTGCTCAATTACATTTTTGTTGCTCAATTACATTTTTGTTGCTCAATTAACTGCACAAGAATGATAAACAGTTACTTAATGACATTTTTAATAGTTTTTAAAAACATCATAAGTTAAAGATTTTTGATGCTTGAAGAAACAATATAGAGCTGTTTTTCTGTGAGTCCATACATGAATAACTTCTTATTTGCCTCTGTTAACAAAATAATTCTAATATAACTTCTATCAACCCATTAGAGTTTTTTTGTCTGTCAAGTCTTTGTTATTTTCCAGTTGATGTTCCTGTTTCATCACAACGTGTCGCCCTGTCAACCGTAATTATACTTTTGAATATTTATAATTGGAGATTAAGGCTACACAATATGAATAAAATTTTAAAGCGATGTCGCCTTAAAATGCATGTATAATTTTTAATGTTTTAAATTGTAGATAAGGGATACATACATTTTACAGCGATATTCCAAACCAAATATTTCTAAGCTGGCATTAAATAAGGAATAATAAAACCAATGTAAGTAAAAATAATCATGCATACCAACAAACTCAGCAAAACTAAATCAAAAACTCAGCAAAAAAAAAAAACTTCACGTGGAAAACCAAATCAGAGCTGTCCCAGTAAACATCGAACAGTTGGTAAGTAGTTGGCCCGATCCTAATAACCAACTATTAGCTACAGTTGGGCCAACAGTCGGCTATTTAGTTGGTACCGTGAAAAAAACGTAACGCTTTTACCAACACTTAGCCAACTGTTTTTAAACAATTGTTTGCCATTAACGGCCCAACAGTAATAAAACAGTTGGCTAACAGTTGGTACCATTACCGGCCCAACTATATGATTTTTTTTCGCGATTTCTTAAATTCACTTTTGCGTTTAAATTGAAAGTGCAAAAGTTATAAATCATGTTTTGAATATTGCTTAATAACAAAGTATAACTTTGCTTTTTCATATTTAATTTTCTATCAAATAGTGATTGTTTGTATATCAGACTTTACCAAACAGTACTACTGTCGACACAAAATATTGTATTATTTATAGATAACTTAGTTGAATACAAAAAAAAGAACAAATTTTTTATCATTACACTTCTATTTCCAGACCATTAAAGAAAAATATTTACAAATAAAGAACTAAAAATATTCTATCATTGTAGTTAATATTATTAAAGGTTTGAAACTAATATTGGCAACTTTAATTAAAAACAATATTGTAAAACGCTAATATTTAAAAACGTGGCGATTTATTAGATAATTATTAATAATAATTAAGAAAAATTAGATTTATAAATAAAATCAAGAAAAATAAGCTTTTATAAATTTTCAAAAGAAAATAATAACTAAATATTCTTTTCATTGATTAACTGCAACTGATTTTTTATAACCTTGCTTTTCGTCTGTCTATTTATTCGCCCATCTCCTTGATCATTTGCGCCCTGAAACCATCTTGAAACCATCGGGTAAATAATTTTATCCTTGGAATTAAGATACTGAATTCTTACTGCTGCTAAAAGAATAAAATGAAAATAAATTTAAAAACTTAATTTTTTTTTTGTTTAAATATAAATTACTTTTTAAGTTATTTTTAAGCTCTTATACGTATACTTTGCAAATCAAGAATTACATTAACTGGTTAGCAGTTTTAAAAATATGTGCATATGATAATAAGTTCAAGTCACCAAGGGAGAATATAATATCTTACAAATTTACAACTAATGACAACACTGGTAATTGTCATAAGTACTAACATATTTCTTAGTGTTGTAAACATATTTTTGTAAATATAAAAATACAGTTGACTTTAATAGACTAAAAATTTACATAACTAGTAATACTTACATAGTAAGCACTTTAACACAAAATGATAACATCGCAACTTAACCTTGCCCATTCCAGTAGCTATCATCTTACTTGAAGATCCGTTTAAATTACATAAAACGCTAAAATTTTTGGAAAACATGGCTCCCAACACACATCATATGTATTTTGGACGTTCAACTTTACCGCCAATAGAACGCAGATATTTGACCTAAAAACAAATAATGCTACATATTACAACTTTTTTATTTAAACTATTTTTTCAAAGGTAAATGAAAATGTAATGCAGTATAATATAACTAAGGTATTATTAAATTACCTTTGATAAATTACAATTATAAGACTTATAAAAAAACTTATCTTTGATCTTATAAAATAATAGTTACTAGTTTAAACGCAACCTGAAGACTGCTAGAAACATTATAATACAAAAAATAATTTCAAACTTTATAGAGAGCCATCTCAGATTTCATCTGTATCATAAGGTTAAACCTCTCCAAATCTTCCTTACTTTCCATTGGAAGGCCAGGGGGAACAACAATATCTTCATTATCCAAAAAACTTTGAACTTCTAAAAACTTATTTTTTTGCTCCAGCTTTGTTAATCTTAACTCCAAAGCTGCTAACTTCTCTATAAACATACATAAATAATTAAATAATATTTGATTGCATTTGAATCTTATTGGAAAACTGGTTTCAAAAACACAATCTAGTTTTTAAATTGAAGACATACATGGATAAAGGTGTTATGGAACTCAAATATTTGGAGTTAAAATTTTAAACATTCATGTTATTTATCCCTGTAGGTGAATTGATTACTGTAAAAATGGTATTCTAGCACATTTTTGTGCTGTGTTATTAAGGCCATGGAAAAGAGCGTTATTTAAAACCTTTATCTGCATAAAAAAGTAGAAATGTGTATTTTTGTAACATGAAATATGTATTTTTTTAAAGCCTTCATCCATTTATGACTTTAATTAAAACACAAGTTAATTTTCTTTACAAAAAATATAAATAGTTTTCCTTTGTCAATATGTCAGCATCTTAATCAATGTATGTATGCATAACACATATACAATGTATAACAAGTAGTAAAACAAAAAAAAAAACAAAAAAACAAATAGTTTATCCAAAACCTTACTTTCCTGATCCCCAAAATTTTGAACAGTTTTCTCATAGTTTTCAGAAGTCGAAGTCCCTTTTAATAAAATGCTATAATTATATGCATTATATGAATATATATATATATATATATATATATATATATATATATATATATATATATATATATATATATATATATATATATATATATATAATATAAATGTTATATATGCTTAATATGAAATGTATATGTCATATTGTATATGCAATTGCATATACCATTTATTTATATACTGCATATATTATGTCAATATTGTATATGGCATATATTATATGCAATATATACAAAATACATAGGGATGTCTGCCAATATTTTTAGGTGGATTTCTCTGACTTTTCCCTGATACTTTCCTGACCTTCTACCTGTTTTCCTTGATTTAACTTAAAGTTACCCAAATTCAACTTCACAAAAATTGACCTAGATTCGTTTAGAAAAATGCTCTTCAACTGCAAAAATGTAAACAATAATACAACCCACACTAAATGTATCAAGTATTGATACATTTAATATGGGTTGTATAATTGTTTACATTTTTGCAAGTGAAGATTCAAGATTCGCTTGATGCAAGTGAAGTTCATAAAACTATCTGCCAAATAAACTTTTATATTACATGTACTATGTACAACTTATTTAAGTTATGTAAGTTTGATGAAGAGCCATTTTCCCTGATTTCTCCCTGATTTTTTTAAAATTCAACCTAATTTCCTTGATTATCCTAGATTTTTTGCAGATATCTGATCTCCCTGACTTTTCCCTGAATTCCCCTGATCTGGCAGACACTCTGTGTATATATATATATATATATATATATATATATATATATATATATATATATATATATATATATATATATATATATATATATATATATATATATATATATATATATATATATATATATATATATATATATATAGATAGATAGATACATACATACAAACATACATACATATACATACAGAAATACACACATAAACATACTACTATACACGCGCATATACATTTTAGCTGTATTTAAACTTTTGATAATAGTTAAAATAGAGCTAAAATGTCTTATACAAATACAACAATGGTGTCATCATAAAAATAAATTAAAAACTCAACCAATGTCAAAAATTATATCTGAATGTGTCACTAATGGATAAATGTAAAATATTTCTACTTACCAGCGTAACGGTTATATTAAGAGGTGTACGAGAGTTTGAGTTTAAAAGTTTAATTAAAGGGTAGAAAAAGCGTTTGAAAGAAAAAAATGATAAAAAGCTTCAAACTAAACTAACTCTATTGAATAGTTTTAATCATTGAATGAATCTATTTGAATAATTTTAATAATTAGTCGCATGGTCTAAGTGAATATATTTATAATATACATTTACAAACTTACGGGAAACTTTTACGATTCAAAAACACGCGGTATACAGTCGGTTAATGGTTGGCAAGAAATGCCAACAGTTAGCCAACTGTAGCCAATACTGGCCCGTCAGTTGGACCAACTAAAGCGTGTTTACTGGGGTGGCTAATCTCATCAGGTAAATGGTGGATCCAAAATATATTCAGATTTATTATATTTAAACAATATATTTAACTTCAGTGTAGGGTGAAATTCAGTATGGGATAGGACCCAGTGGGCACCCGATGTCAAACCGACGTCGGGTTTACGTTGGGTTTTCATCGGCGATGTCAACCGACTTATTACAACGTTGTTATAACATCGCGATAACGACGTCAAAACAACGTTGTCTTACCAACGTTGTTCTGACATCGTGCGATGTCTTTTGCCCTAAATACGACATAAATCGAAAATTTTACTAATAAATAAAATTTACATACCGTTGTGTGACCTAACAAAGTCCTATGCTTTAAATAAGTCCTAATTAAAGAAATGACAAATTTCGTATATATAAAAGAAACATTTGCGGAAAATAACTTTGTTATTTTAACTAGGTATCTAGTTAGATAAAATAACTAAATTTTTTTCTCTAAATGTTTATTTCATGTAAACACCACGGTAATTTTATTATATTTTTTTGAACTGGAAGTTTGAATACCGGAAAATAAACATCTTACTGGAAAAAAGTAGTTATTCTACCGGAAAAATTATTATTATTGGAAAAAAGTAAATTTACCGGGAAGATATAAATTTAATGCATAAGACTTTATTGACAGCCATAACATATTGACAAACCATAAAACGCATGCTTTTTATGGCAACGAAATTCCTTTATTTTTTTACTTGATTTAATTAATTGTGATACTTTAAAATATATGCATGCATGTATGTATGAATGTATTTAAATTAGTAAAAATGTTTATGACTTTTTTTATTAATTCATTATTGCACTGTTTTTAAGGTTATTTGTGTATGTAAATTCAACAAGAGTGCTCAATGAATAAAATCAGAGTAATTTATTTATTTTATGTGATAAATTTGAAATAAAACTGCATAATGTTTACTACTTTAAGTTTCATGCTAATTGCAATTATCAGGTAAAAAATACATTATTTGAGCTTTTTGTGAGTAAATGTTTGTGGTTTGCACATCTTTATTTCCATTCTTCTTCGGATACGCCAATATACACTTTGTTAGATGTATTAACTGTTTCATCATGCTTTATGGATCTTGTCTCTGTTGTTTCTATGATCTTGTCCCACTTTCTTGTTTCCATGTTAATTTTTTTGGATAGGCACATAGTGGGATAAACATGAATATTCAAAAGTGCATTTAAATGAATTCATATTACAATCTATAACTTTTTCAACAGCTTTTTAACATTATTCTTTAGATGTCTTACGTTAATAATTGGAGAACCCAGAATCGAGAAATCAGTAATCTAATTAAGGATTTTCTGCGAAATGATTCTGATGACCAGTGTTGAGTATTTTAAAAAGTATTTTAAATGAAAGTATTTAAAATACTATTTAAAATACTTTTGTATTATTTTTATTTTTATTTGAAATGCTTTTATTCATTAGTATTTTCAATTTAATTTCAAATACTTTTCAAGGCCATTTTTTATTTTGTTTAAAACACAAAATACAAAATACTTTTCCACCAACAGCAAATTAATTAAAACTTGGTTTCCAAAAGTGTAATAATAAGACGACTACATTCTATATACGTTATGTATTTCATCCTGACGTTAATCCGCTTTTACAATTTAAATATCATTTCTTAATTCATTGTGCACAATGAATTATGCACATCGAGCCATATATAGTCATTGAACTACATATTCATTGTGCACAATGAATTACACAATGACGCAACTACAAAAAGTTCTTTGGCTGGATTGAGCTGCCTTAGACCACCCTTGGTAATGGTAATTTGTTATTTAATTACTATATTAGAGGGAACCAATCTACCAAAAATTCAAAATGGCGGAAGAGAGGGAAACGACTAAAATTGTAGAAAATGAAAATGCTGAGAGTGAACAAGCCGTCCCTGCCATACTTGATGGAAAATTTTTCAAAATTATATCTAAAAGTAAAACTACAGGGGATGTTAAAATTATTGCACAGTGTATGTTATGTGTTGGCAAAAAAACCTACAGTGGTTCACTGAAAGCAACTTCTAATTTTACTCAACATCTTCAGGTATGTATATAACTACAAAAACACTATTATATTGCGCACTAAACATTAAAAACAATAAACTCATAAAGCAACACAGACAAACGCTAATGCTATAACATAACACAAATAAATGCAATAATCTCGGTTGATTGACTGTTGTTGTTGTTGTTGCAGAATGCTCATGGCAAAAAGCGAATCGAGGAATACAAGCAGCACAAGGTTTCAGTTGCAAAACAGCGTAAGCGCTCGGTAACTGAGATGGAATCTGGAGTTGGAGGTGGACCTTCTGTCGAATCTGGTCCTGCTTCTAAGAAGTTGAAACAAATGCATATTATGCCTCGAAATCAAACATCCATTTCACAGGATGAAGTTGACAAGCTTATTGCTGACTACGTTGTGCAAGAAATGCGCCCCTTGATCACAGTGGAAAAGCCGGCGTTCAAAAATTTGATCCACGGACTCAATCGCAATGTCAGTATACCTTGTCGCAAAACATTAGGCAAGCGATTAAACGCCCGTTTGCAAAAAATGCGTGATGATAAAAGAACAGTCTTCAGTAAAGTACCATTTGTTTGTACAACAGCTGACATTTGGTCAGTGAACCAAAAGAGCTACTTAGGAATGACAGCTCACTATATTGATATTAGTACTGAATGCTCAGTATCACGCATATCTGTTGCTCTTTCCTGTCAACGTTTTGTTGGAAGTCATACTTACGACTCAGTGGCTGCAATGATCTCAAAAATTCATAATGATTATGGGTTACACGTGGAAAAAATTACAGCAACAGTAACAGATAATGCCTCTAACTTCAGCAAAGCCTTCCGAGAATATTTTGTAGATACTAGCAGTACTGCATCTGGTTCAGGGATCTCTGCAACTGCTGAAGAACAAATTCAGGAAACAGGAACTGGTGATTATGATGAAGCAGAAAATTCCGACAATGATGTTGAAATAGCGGACATGACTGCAGTCCTAAATTTACCAGTTAGCGAAGACACGGATGATGATACTGAAGTTGTTCTGCCTCACCATGAAGCTTGTAATAGTCACTCTCTCAGCCTCGCATCAACTACTGATGCAGATAAAGCATGTGATTCTGATGCTAATTTCAAACGTCTTTATCGAGCTGCATTAGCCAAGTGTACCAGCATTTGGAATTTGCTTCATAGAAGTTCCAAGGCATCGGATGCTGTGAAAAAAATCATCGCAAGGGCAATACTGATACCAGTCCCTACACGATGGAACTCCCGGCATGATGCATTGAAATGCATTCTCCAGTTGCAAGATAAGCTTGGAGAAATATGCGACGTTTTGAAGTTGCCAAAGTTCAAAAAGAAGGAGTTAGAATGTCTAGAAGAGTATGTAATGATAATGGCTCCTATTGCTGTTGCCATTGACAGGTTACAAGGTGACAATGTGTACTTTGGCGATGTATTTCCGACGCTGCACACCGTACAGCAGAAGTTGCAGGACCTGCAGCAGAAATCACTGAAGCATGCTAAGAAATTTGCAGAATCTATGCTTACAAGCTTGAAAACAAGATTTGAGGTTCATCTATCATTTTCTGAACATAATGCCAGCAGGATAGTTGCAGCAGTATCGCATCCCTACTTCAAAATGAGATGGGTTCCGGGTGATAAAAAAGATTTCTGTCGTGATCTCTTCGTTCGTGCAGCTAAGTCTCAGCAACAACAGTTGTTGGACAGAGCTAATACTATTTCTGGCCCTGACCCACTTCCAGCTACTCAATCAGCTGGTGGCAGTGGCATGAGTGATGATTTTTTCTCGTTTAGCGAAATTAACATTGCAGAACAAACAACAGTCAACAACGAATGTTTATCGTACTTAAGCGACTCTGGTACGGATTTTAAAATCTTGGCAAAATATGAAGTTATAAAACACGTATTTGTGAGGTACAATACGACCTTACCTTCATGCGCACCTGTTGAGCGGTTATTTAGCACCGCTGGACAAATTCAGACGCCACGAAGGAACTGTCTTAGTGATGCAACATTCGAAAAACTGTTACTTTTAAAGGCCAATAAATGTTGATTTAAAGGTTAAATTATGTCAATAAAGTTGTGATGTACGATTCGAGTCGTTACAATTCCAGTATTTTGTATTTAAAATAGTTTTATAATGTATTTTTATTTGAAATACTTTCCTTGTATTTTATTTTTATTTTCATTTCAAATACTTTTTAGGTAGACTATTTTATTTTTATTTCAAATACTTTTAAAAAGTATTTTGCCTAGCACTGCTGATGACAATGTACAATTTGTTAAAAATTAATTTGAATCTCTTCGTTCTGAGTCAGCTAACAGTAGTAATTGATCATTATTTATTATTATTAATAAATATCATTATTATTGTATTAGGGTCACTCACCCTAATACAATAATAATGATAAAATAATAACCGGTTGGTACAGTTAAGAGATCCAAGTTTGTGAATGACTTTGTAAATAAGGGGGTAGACTTTAGAATATATATTAAAATATATAAGAATTTTGTTATGTGTTATTAATTTTGTTTTGTTAAGTTATTAGTCATCCTAATAAAAAAATAATTCAATACATCCCTCAAATCATATCAAACCAACATCACAACAACCATAAAAACTAGGGTTTAAAAATTAGGGTGAATAGACATGAAAACTCTGTCTTGTTAGTATAATTTAAAATTATTAACAAATTGTATAATAAAAATATCTGTTTTTATACTATTTACAGTAAAACAAGCAATAAGATAAAAAGTAAAACGTAATATCAATAGTATCTTAATGCTTTTCTTTTAGGTTGCTTGTCTTTTAAAAGATAGTGGGATTAAATGAAAAGAAAATATTAACAACATGTTAGAAAGGTAATATTATGATGCTCTTGTGGGGACTGATAGCACTGAGTAAACATTAAATGGGTAATATAATAACAAACACAAAAATTTGTCAAAGCGTATTAATGGTAGAGTAACTTTCAAGTTTATAAAACTTTATTTGTCTATGCTATTGTAGTTCAAGGTGTTAATTTTTTTAACAATTTCTTTTATGCAAACTAAAAAAATGGCTATTTATGAGTTATTTCAAAGTATGTTTTGAATTTTTGAAAAAATATTTTTTTACCTTGCATCGGCAGAAACATTTTAAAAAAATCAGAAGTTCTCACTGGTTATCAAATATTTGGAGACCTAAGTGTGCTACTGACATGCATATTTGATAGTTAAGAATATTTATTTATCAATATATTGATTCCAAAAACAATATCTTTTGTTTTTAGAATCAACTTCAGAGTCTGATACAGAGAATGGATGCACCATTCATTTGAGAACCAGATATCAGGGACAGACCATTACTGTTATTAAAGAAGATATTGGGTAAACCATGAGAACTGATGTAAGTTTGCATATGCATATTTGATAATTAAGAATATTTATTTATCAATATATTTTGATGATGATATGGATACAACCACTAAAAAGACTGCAATATCCCCCATACAGCTACGGCAAGCTGGACATGTCATATTGGGAAATAGGCTCCCTCCACAATAAAGAACTCAAATTATATATTTTAAATGTAAAATATTTTCTTAAGGAGCTTGCAAAACATTTTTTAGGTCTCTATGGCAGTCGCAACACTTTGCACCAAAATCTGCACTTTTTAAGGATTGATTGATTGAGCTTGGTTTTTTTTGACTTAATTTTAAAAAGTATTTGGCACAAGGTGATGCAAAAGAAATAGGTACTCAAATTTTTTTACACATCACAATGACATGATCAATTACCAAATATTTCATATACTTGTCTGTAGCACACTCATGTCTCCAGATATTTGCTAACCACTGAGAATTTCAAATTTTGTAAAAAAAAAAAGGCATCTGCTGGTGCAAATTTAAAAAAATTTGTTTTCAAAACATTAAAAATATACTTTAAAATTACTCAGCAACTTTTTAGTCTCCATAAAAGTCAATAAAAGAAAATTGTTGATTTCATTTTTCTAATTTTAGGGAGTTCACAGTTTTAGTGGCTATAATTATTAGGGGACAGAAATTTTGTTGATCTTATGGTGACTTATTTTTCTGATTATATGTTTTTTTCTTAGAGGAGGATCCAATTGTTAAAGGGATATATATACATATATACATATATATATATATATATATATATATATATATATATATATATATATATATATATATATATATATATATATATATATATATATATATATATCCCTTTAACATTTGCATCCTAAATTTGACAATAATTTAGCTGATTTCAACATTGGTGAAACCCTGAAGTAACAAAACAGACTAGATATAAATCTGTTTTATTTACCTATAAAGATGGTAAATGGGTCTAGTTTTCTGAAAGTTTTTAACGTTTTCAGTCAATTTAAGCTGTTCTTGTCGGGTAGTCAATGGATTATTTTTTTTTAAATTTCATTAGTTGCTAATTTTTGTAACCGAAATAACTTTACTTATATGATTTGAAATTCTAAATTAGTTAAAGTTGGTCTTTATATATTTATGCCTTTATACTTTCAACTTCTATTTAGCTAGCGTCATGACGAAAAGAAACGAGGTTACGGTAGTCCATATCAAAGTGGAAGTTCAAAAGGTTTTGCGGTAGGCCCTAGAAAAGTTGTTGGCGGGGATGGTGGGCGTCTCCAGAAAGATACTGATCCAAAAAAGAAAGTTGTTTTTTGTAATAAATGATTTTACGCCAGAAAATATGTGCTATTCTTTAATTGTATTTATTATGTTGGTTTAACATCGCTCTACCACATAATGACATCGTCTTTACGTCAGTAATCTGACGTCGTTCCGACGTTAGTTTAACATCGCTCGACGTTGAATGACATCGGAATTCTGACGTCGCCCGATGTCTTTTTTTCGACGTCGCCCAACCTTTCCATTTCCAACGTAAATCCGACAGCGATCCGACGTCAGCTCCGACATCGATCCGACGTTGTTCCGACGTCGCTTTGCCCACTGGGGATAGTGCTTTAAAAAAGCTTGCATAGGTTTATTCGAACAGTAAGAAGTAACATAATGGTAGAGCTATCATTATGCTGATGGTAGTGTACTAATAGTTTAATTATTTGTCAAGTTTTACAGTTATTATATTAAATATAATTATGGGATTAATTTACTTGTGTAATTGTTCAATTATATTCTAAAATTTTTTAAAAAGTCAAGCATTTTATGAAGTTCCACTCATAAACAGTTTGCAACTTAAAAAGTAAGCAATGAGAAAAAAAATTCGTTGTTAATGCAAAGTATGCAGCAAGGTAATTTAATCTAAATGAAATTTCAACAAAAAAATTTCAATCTTATAATATTTTTATTGTAAGTTTAATTAAAACACTTTTGTGATAATTAGTTTCGGTAAGATATTTTCTTGATTAATCTGTATTTTATTTACAAAGTGCTTTTTTTTTTTAGTGGTCTTGTGATTTGGGACAATTGTTATTCCATTTAAAAAATAATAGAAGAACTTCTAGGACCTGTTTGTTTTAAAATTTTAACAGAATCAGGCTTTGGCGTCAGCCCCATCTAACCGATAAGTACGAATCGTGCCTAAATATTTTTTAGTACTTGTTATTTTTTAGTAATTGTGTTGCAACAAATATGACCTATCAGCTTTTAAAGATTTTGGCAATATTCTTTGTCTAGCGAAATTGGACTGTAAAGAGTTGGAATGCATAGATGAATGTTGCATTATTTCATTAGATTTCAGAATATGAGTTATGTTGTAAAACAAATTGATAAATTGCTAAGATTGATGCTATATAATGTGATTTCTCCTGACACAGATTGGAAGGTAACTGATCAACTGATTTTTGCTGTTTATGCACATTTAATTGATAATCTGAATTCATTTCTGGTGAATCTGATCGCATCTGTTCAAATGTTATCATGAACATTTTTACATTTAGCATTTCTAAATTATTTGAAGTTAATTTTTAAATTAAACTAGTTTTGTGGTAATCAAGTAAAAATGTGACAGTTTAAAAAAGTTAAAATTGATATGAAAAGCAAAAAAATAAATAAATTTTATGGCATTACAAATAGCAATGCGCTTAGTTATCTAGAACTTTTTATTCATAACAAGGCTTAAGATAGGTGTCCAAATATAACAATTAACTTTGTATCAAAGTAAAATAGATAGTTATAAAGGTTGATAAAGTATGCTAGCCATATATTCCAAGACATTTAACAGTAAACAGCAACTGATCTGTTTCAGGCATTTGAAGTGACTTGATTGCTTTTATGATTTTATGAGTTAATGATGATTTAGGTGGCCAAGCACAACGTGTTCGGTTCAGCGTTAGCCTTGTTAAATTTATTTAAATAAAAATTTAATTTTATACTATTCTATTTATAAAATACATTCAAAATATAGACCAGAAAAAGACAGACTATATTGATTTAGAAATGTATAAATTAGTTTTATATTTTGTAATCTTATTGGAAGTTTGAGAAGTGCAACTGTAAATTGTTATTTGTGTGTATAAAATGTTGTATAAATTGTTATTTGTATAAAATGTTGTATGAATTGTTTTTAGGTTAAAGAAAACTGTAAAAGAAGTAAAGAATATGGAAAAGGTATTTAAAACTTAATCTTATTGGATACGTGCTCGTCATGTTAAGAAACTTGCAAATATAATTTTATTTGGTCAATATGATATTAATAGTAGTTATGGTGACATTAAAATAAATACAATATCTATGTGTGATGAAAATTCTTGTATTACAATAGATGGCTTAATTGATAATAATAATTGCAAGTACTGTAAGCAGATTTTTTAATTTCATTATTGTGCAGTGGTTGTTTTTTAAACAAGTAATGGGGGAAGAAGTTAATGCAGTGCCACTGTCATGGTCGTTCGGCTGCCGATATAAATAAAAGCGATGATAATAACTGTAAAAGTGAATTATCTATTTGGAGTCGTGTTGCGTGAGGTGTTTCACCAAAGTATGTTTTTTGGAAAAGTAGTTACTAAAATTGAAATTAATAGCAGTAATTATCACGGAAATAAAAAGATGTTCCAAAATTTGTACTTAGAGTATTTCATTATTGCAATTTGTAAACAACCAGTACTCTTTGAAAACTATTTGTTATTTCTTGAAATGTCAAGAGCAGCAAAAAAAACAACGAATCAGATCATCAAGTTCTGTTGGTGCATAAAGGAAGATTAAATGATAGAATAAATTAAGAAAAAATGTTTTCATCTTTTTTTTCTTTTTAATAATTTTTGACAAATTCTTTTATTTTATGAAGTTTATTGAGGTTCTAGTCCTCATGCGGTTAATTCCTGATGAGCCAACACTTTTAAAAACCGTATATATTTTTTTGAATTACAAAAGATATGGCAGCATTTTTTAAGTTCTAAGGCTAAAATTAAAGCTTAGAATTTCCCAGATGGATGGAAAGCCTATCAAGTGACCCAGTATCTGAGATTGGATTGAACTTTTTCCAATCATTGGCATTTCCAACATTTGAGCAGGATCAATCCCATTTGTAATACATCTCTTGATGATATTTCTAAATGAAATCGCATATGTAAACACACTTTTAAAAAGACCATTTGTTTTCTGCAGGGATAGTAGGTCGGAAGTAAAAATAACTGACTCCCGACTGATGAATTGGTTCAGGAAAACTAATTCCCGACGCCCGTGTTAACTCCCGACTTTTACTTACGCACCAGTTGATGCATCACTTGGAAAAAAATGAAAGTCAAAAAACTGGAAATAAAAAAAAAGTAATTTTTTGACAATATTTTTAGTAAAGCTTTTTATTGTTGTAGTATTTATTGAAATGTAAAAACAAAAAAATTTTGAAGAAGTTTACAATTACCTTACTATATTTTAACCAAACCACCCATGAGTCCAGTATTTTAATTTTATACAAAATTGTTGATTTTAAAAACGCCATTAAAAAAAAAAAAAAAAAAAAGAAGCACATAACGGATTTAATTGTAATCTTTCCGACCATTAATAATCTTACGCGTTGAAAAGTGAACCTTTCTACTGGATACATGAAAATTGTACTTCTGATGGTATTTAGAATAAGAATGGTGACTTGATGATCAAAAATTAAAAAAGAGAACTTTTAGCAATGTTAACTTTATGAACAGACATTGTTAAACAAATTGATGTAAACTCTTTCAACGTTCATGCAAAACTTTCAAAGCCTCTCAAAGTTGATAATGTTTTGACAGATACTTTCAGTTGACTTACATTAAGTAGTAAAATTTTTTTACGAATTTACAAAATTGATGAATTTTCTATCAATTTTTACTACTTGAACTGGGTTTTCTCATGGTTTTGTTGAGCATTGAGCTGCATTTCAGCGACTTTGACATCTTGACTCTGTCACACTAATACCAGCTCCATCAATAATCCTTTAAGAGCTAAAGCTAGACATAACAACACAATAAACTTGCCTAACGCAGTCAACCAGACTTCGTAGCCCTTCATCACTAAATTAAAGGAATCTAAAATGAAAATGGAGCATTACACCGTTTGTTTTTACCATATACTCACATCAATCTTGAGGTAGATTTTACCTCGTCAAAGTTCTATGAAGTATATAATGAAGTATAATTTTACATTAATTAACTTTTGAATGAGTTTAAAGTAGGAATTGAAACCATTAAATGATTTTGAGATGATGCATACTGTATATGAGAATCCAATCTTTAAAAAGAAAAAAGTTTTAACTTTGAAAAAATGGAAGTGTCCCGGAAGCAACTGCTGAAATGTTTTTTTATGAATAGTATTTCCTTTTAACTTGAAATATGACATTCTTTTTTTCAAAAAATTTTTTAAAGTTTTTAAGTATGTTAGTTGTCTTTACTATTTTTTTTTAATATGCTTTATATATTAGGAAGGAAAATAAAGATAAAAAAAATTTGTACAACATGTAAATAACGAGCTATTCCATTGAAACTAAGTAAAACTAACTTGGCTCTTCTATAATTGAAGGGGTGAAGTAGTAAATTTAAATTTTATGCTAAAACTGTTTGTTCTTGATTGAAAAGAATGACTCAAATATTATATATATATATGCGGAATAGTTGTGCAAAATATTATATATGCGGAATAATTGTGCAAAATATTATATATGCGGAATAGTTGTGCAAAATATTATATATGCGGAATAGTTGTGCAAAATATTATATATGCGGAATAGTTGTGCAAAATATTATATATGCGGAATAGTTGTGCAAAATATTATATATGCGGAATAGTTGTGCAAAATATTATATATGCGGAATAGTTGTGCAAAATATTATATATGCGGAATAGTTGTGCAAAATTTCGTATCGTAATTAAATCATAGATTGCGCTTTTGAATCGCCGATATTTCGGTACTTCAATTATCTTCGCATTAAAATACCCAATGTGCGAAGAAAGCCTTGCTTTTTTTATATTCATAGAAACCAATCAAATTACATTTTTAAAAGAAAGTTTGCATCTTTGTTCATTTTCCTTCAATAATCTGTTATTGAACCAGAGAAACATGCCAAATACACGATCATTCTACGATTAATCGTCTATTAAACTCTATTACTCTACGATTAATTGTATATTTAATCGTAGAGTGATATTCTTAAACACTATTCTCAAAATACTCCTGAAGCTAACGTTTGTACAACATGAAAGTATTGCAAGACAGATAATACCAGGGCTGTGGAGTCGGAGTCGGAGTCGTGGAGTCGGAGTCGGAGTCGGAGCTCATTTTGGCTGGAGTCGGAGTCGGAGTCGGAAAAATTGTACCGACTCCGACTCCGGTTTAAAAAAAATCTTTCAAAGTTTCATAATTTTCATAAGGATTTTATAGTTGTTACAAAACTACAAGTCCCAGAATGCTCTGAAAGCTGTAGGATATCCAGACACAATGGGAATTGTAGTTTGCAACAACTGGAGGACAAGGAGTTTGACATGTTATTTTTAGGCCTTTAAAACAGTGATAAGCAATAGGGTATTTTGCTGCTTATCACTGAGAATCATATATCACCTCCCTTGCGCTCTCCTCTAGCTTCCGTTAAACTATATAACTTCGTGATCCCCTAACTCCCGACTTAAATTGTCTGGCACTGTGCTACATATTCTTAGTAGAAAGCTAGGCGTGCCACCACCAAGCACCAAAGAGTTGCTCCACAAACAGAAAGACTGTAAGTATTCAATTAGCTTTGTTTCTCTGGAGAGAGAGAGAATATTAGAAAATTAGTGATTGAAGAAGCTGTTAAACAAAAAGAAGAACTTAATGAATGTCTCAAGGGACGCTTTGTGTTTCTTAACAGAGTGAACTATTTTGCAATCAATGTTTAATTCTTTTTTGAAAAAAATGAAGCAGTTACCAAGACATTGGCAGTAAAAGACGCCAAAACTAATCACACCAGCGAATTTCTCCAGGTCTCAGTAGAAAAGATTCTTAAAGAATATGAACTTAAAGAAGAACAAGTTCTTTCATGTTTGAAATATTGTCCAACTGACAATATTTCAAACATGATTTTGACAAATTTATAATGTTATTAGCGACTGCATAAGAGTTTATTGCATAACCAGAGTTCAGAAAACTTGTTTATTCAGAAATTGTTTTCTTATAAATATTGTTTAAAGCACTAAGTGGTTGGATTATTTGTATCATAGTGATGAAATAGCCGATGTTAACATTTTACTACAGTTATTTGTTGTTACGAACAAATAACTGTAGTAAAACAAACAACTATTTGTTGTTAGAAATTGGTTACTTATGAAGGAGTCGGAGTCGGTCCATGATAAAATCAAGGAGTCGGAGTCGGAGTCGGAACAGCAGCTTACCGACTCCACAGCCCTGGATAATACTGCTTGGTTCATTTCATTCTTCTCAATTTAAGCACAATAACATGGTTACAAACATGTTTTTTTGCTTAAATTGAGAAGAGCCAAGTGGAGATTGCTTTCTACACACTGAAGACTGCGTTTCAAAGGTTAAAAACCAATCAAAAAAATAGACAAAAAATTGGCATAAGCGCACCGCACAGTTTTTATCAAACTGCTGCACTATGAATCCAAATCTCAAAAATGTGGCCAAAAGTCGTTTTTTAAAAGTATTCCAATATATAAATATTTTTTATAATTTAGAAAGAATATTTACCCAATAGCTGAAAAAAATATTTTGCAGAATTTTTAATACGTCCTTTATATGTTTTGGGAGTGATTTATTGCGCTTAAAAAATAAAATAAAAATTTCCAAAATAATTCACGAATTTTTGTATTTTTTTAAATAAGACAATTTTTATATTGTTATACAACATTTGTAAACTTTTTTAAAATTTCATTTTCATATATTATTGTTAATATGGTTTTAATCAAAAAAGAAGTAATAACTCGATTTTTTAGCTTTAGATTTTGGGTTTTTGAAGAAAGGAGTAAAATTTTTAAAATATGTATTTCCCCGGTTAGAAAAAGTGATAAAGCTTAAAATGTCCACTTTTCACTCCTCCTAAATTTCTATCACATTATTATGAACGTATTGGGTATAAAACAAATAATTTTTTAGCTGCTCGAATTTGCTCCATTTTGGTTTTATGTCAATTGTTTCAAAAAAAGACATTAGAAAAAGCCCGGGGGGGAGGGAGGGGTGAGAACAACAAATGCAAGACTTCATTTCAGCATTTTTATAACTTGAGATCTTTTAAAGTTTATATATATACCTTAAAAGATCTCAAATATATATACACACATACACACATGTATAAACCAATATTTGCAACATTTAGTAATATAGTAAAAATTATTTTTAAAAAATATTTATTGTTCATCAAGCAAAAGGTTTAAAACTTCAGAATCTAAGTTAACAGCACTAATAGATTTAGTTTTTTTGAAGATGAATGATGATACTATTGGATCACTACGTAACAGCAGATAATGATATTGGTTTTCCATTGCATTTTTTCTAGAAATTTTACATGTATGGTTTAGTCTTGCATTTCGAATGTATTTGTTTTGTGCTTCCTGTGCCTCTTCTGAGTAAATACCTATTGGGAGTTCAAAGCAATCAGAAATTTGATAACCATGCTCTAATAGCTTGTGTACTGTAGGTGGCATTATGTACCAGTTATATTTTTTAATTATTATTTCAGAAGTAGCTAAACAATATTTTTTGAAGGCCCCCAAATCAAGGTGGTATCCACTGCACACAGCCTTCATTATATTTCTCAATCTAACAATTATTTTAACATCAACTCCTGTAATGTCTGCAAAAGTATGTGCATTGTCAAATGCTCTTCTGGCTGTGTTACCTGTGTTTGAGGAACCATAGCCATGCTTTGGCATATCGACAACAAGGCTGAGCTCGCTTCTAAATCTATTCTGAATTTCATTTTTTTGCTCAATAACAGAAAGCTTATGTTCTTTTGATCTAGCCTGATACTTTTTAATTTTCATTTTATATCCTAAGTGTAGCACATACTCAAAAAGTCTAATCCAACAATGTAAAGTAGATAGTCCCATAGTAAGAGATTTTTTATTTGGAGTAAACATTCTGATTTTTACTAGATTGTTCATCTCACTCGGTTTTGCAAAACAAATATTGCACGATTGTGATGAATTCGAAAACATGATAGCATTTACTGACTTGCCATCCAACATAGTCAAGTCAACAACAATTTTAATTTTTATGGAACAGTGCTTTTTACTACTGAGAAGATCTAGATCTAAAATATAGTCTTGCAGATTTTCGATTTGTTTTCTAAGATTTATTTCTTCTGCTGCAATGAGTTCATTTGTTTCCTTTAGGTATTGTAGTTCAAGAGGTCTACAAAAATGAGGGCTGGATGGTTTAGGATTATTCCAGATGTTTGAACCCCCAATTTTTAATTTCAAAGGAACTATTGCAGTTTGAAATACTGACTGTTCATTCTGCACTCCAGTAGTAAGATCAGTATCATCAAACCTTTGATTATAAATACTTTGTGAAGATGCACCATCCATGCCACATTTCAAATTGAATACTCCATGTGTAACTGTTTCATCTAAATTTTGAAGCTGCTCAGAATTTAGTTTCAAAATTCGAAGCAAGGTATGGTTAACCATGTTCTGCAAACTACACTTTGCAGACGTTTCTGTAATATGCAAACCCTCTGGATAACAATCTGCTTTTGATTTTAGGATTGCTTTTAATGGGGGATAAATGTCAGCATTTTGCATCAGAGATGAGTTTCGAATAATCTGGTATTGTAAATCACTCAAATCACATTGAATTTTAAGTGATAAAGCTTGATCAGCAGACATCATAATTGGCTGATAATTATCAGATTGGTAAGTTTGGCCTGGTAGATCTTTAGAAAACATTTTAACATTTTTTCCCAAATCAGATTTTCCAGGACTTGATTTTGCACGTACAACAGCAGCTTCTGCTAATTCTTCAGTTGTATGAGTTTTAGCCAAACTAAAATAAAAATAAACAACATCATTATTTGATAAACTATTTCCATTATGATAATTTCAAAAATTGATACTATGGAAAACTGCCTTAACCACACAAGTGTGGAACTGTGGGTGTATATTTTTATTAAAAATTATGTATTTAATCAGTGACTTTTAAAAACAAAAATAGCAATTCTAAACTAGAAACTACCTTGAAACTTTCCTCCTTTTTGTTCTTAATGAACACTCTATCCATTCTTTTTCTGGTCGTCCAGTTTTTAAAGTTGAATCAAGTTTAGTATTTTGATTCTGAAACAACTCACCCTCTAACCAGCCCACTTCTTGTTTAACTAATCTTTTAAAATTACGATTATGCTTTGCATATTTAACCCGAAATTTATAAATAAAAAGTCTAATTTTTTCTGAGAGTTCTGCATCAGACAGTTCTTCATTGGTTAACAATTTATTTTTTGCTTCAGTTTCTAAAACGGCTTGCAAATTCGCATGATTAACACCAACTTCTTGAATTACGCTTATAAGTTCTAATCTTTTCATATTTAATCAACAACAAAGAAAAAACACCTGTATAATCTTCTAGATGCACTCTTTGCAATTAATATTTTATGAAAACAAAGCTATAAATTTTCTTTACAGAAAACGACTCTATATTGAGTTTAAATACAGTTTACATCTGTTTAAAGTAAAAAGATTGCACAAAGTTCACTTTCTGTTAAAAAAAAATCGGAAAAAAGTTTGGGCCACTTTTTCGCAATTTGGACTCATTGTGTGCTGCAACTATGGCGTAACTTTTGATGCTTTAACTCTATATAATTGATTAATGGTAGTTTTTTCTTTTTAAATATCGAAACTTACTTAATAATTCATCAAAAAAAAGTTTGAGGGGAATACCCTTGAGACCACCCTTGACGGAAGGGAAAAAACCATTTGTTATATCCTGTGTATTTCTTTCAAATACTCCGTGTATTTCTTTCATATATCCCGTATATATCATTCATATATTGCTAACTTTCATTTTTAAAAATTTAAACGTATCAAGAGCTTTGTAGTAGGTTTTTTGAATGCTTTAATCGATTTTAAATAATTAATAATTAATTAATGACTGAGGAGCAGTAAAATTTGAGAAATAAAAAGTGGCTTTTTGTGCAACATCTGAATAAACATCCTTCAAAGGGTTTGACATAAGGTTTAAAAAATGTTTGTTTCCTAATGTTTTTTTAATTGCACACATTAGTCATCTGTAAATAATAATAATGGAGGGGGCGGTGAGGGAGGAAAGTTAAATAAGGAGTTTGGTATATGGAGTCGTTCCCAAAAAATACTGTTGCATTTCTAACGATCTCTCTCTATCATTTACAGTTCGGCTAATCACATTCGGTTTTACAAATAATAAGTCTATTTGACATTACACCAGAAAAATGTTCTTTTCATTTCACAAATTCTAACCGCCGCACAGTGAATCGTCTAATTAAAATTAGCTGAACAAAAACATTTTCTTCACCAATTCGATTGTTCTGGTCATGAATGGTTGAAAAAAATAATACTTTGTTGTTTTATTGAATAATTACCTAGCGTTTGATATCTTAAGGGCCTGTTTATATGGAAAGCGGGCTGGCTCGCCTTGTTTATATAAACAGGCCCTAAGGGCCTGTTTATATGGACAAGAGCTACCCCGTTTGCCGAGCTAGCCCGGAAAACGAGCCAGTTTTAAAATTGCGTTTATATGAGTTTTTGCCAAAAAAATAAAAAATGATATCGAGGTCAGCCTGGCTTTTTCTAGCAGGGCTAATAACTTTAAAGATGGCGGCTAGCGACAAAAAAAGCACATTGCATTTTAACAATATGTTTAACTGGTATTATAACACAAATAATGCTTCTTAAAAGTCTAATTGTGTTATATAAGCTTTACAAATTTAAATTTGATAGTTTTTAAATATTATTCTTTTACGAAAAATATCACAACCATTTCAAAAGATGAAACAAGCAAGAGAGAGGTGCCTTAAAAGAAAAAATCGTAGCTGCTGGTTTAAAACTGGCAGAACTGATTTATGGTGGCATAATATAATAACTGGTGTAGCTCCCATTGATGTATGGAAAACAAATTTTAGCTTTTCACGGTTTCTTTTCATGAATTTGGTTTCAGAATTAAGCCCTTATTTATCTCCTGACCCTTTTTTGCCTAACTCTAGAGCTCTATCAGCAGATAAAAAAGTAGCTATTACTTTATATTACTTAAAAGATACTGGATCTTTGGTAAATGATAAAAGCAAAACAACTAAAATTTTAAGTACACGGAAGTTGTCAGTTTTATTATTAAATTTATTATTTTACGCGGAAGCTTTCAAATATAAAAAATGTAAGAGTTTATACGCATGCGTACAAATTTATATAAGAAATTAACCACCCCGTTTGCCGAGATCTCGGCAAAAACAGTGAGATCTCGCTATCCAGGCTAGCTCGTTTATTCATACAAACGCAAAATAAAGTTAAGTTAAAATATTGATGACGTCGATATCTCGGTAAATGTTGGAATAATTATTTGAATAAAATTTTCAATAAAATACTAAGTACATACCCTCTAAAGTAAAGTTCATCGCAACAGTTGTAATTTTTATTCACAATAAGTTTTCTATAAACTATTCCTACACTGCAAAGTTGCAACAAATTTGACAACAAAAGTATATTTTCTTTAAGTGTCGCTGAAACGCTAACAATTCAATACTTAAAAACAGGTGCACTAAATGATGCTTGGAATTTTTCTCTAGGGAGTGTTCAGAAATATCATGGGATTATCTACCAATTGATTCCTTGAAATGACTTTGGTCCACCTGGCTTGTATTAAATGATTCACTGTGCGCCGTAAAACCTGCTGAATAAAGTTCTAAAACTATACAAAGAGATTTCTCTTGTTTAATTGCCTCGGCACTTTTTATAAAACCATTACGTCACAAACATCACTTAAACAAAACTTTGTCATAAGATTTGCAAAACCCCTTCTTTCTTTAAATACCTCACACGTGAGCAAACACCTTTAAAGATTTAATAACCTATTAACAATGGAGAAGCTGTTCAAACAAACTTTTTTTATGCTGATTGCACTACAATTAGAAAATTTAAAACAGTCTAAATGCGTAATTATAAAAAGCAAAACATGCTGACTTTCAAGAACTTTTCAGCTGATAAAAGTGTCTCATCTCCAAGCTTTGTCAGAATTCTTGTTAAGAATCGTTTATAGATGCTTTTTTTAAAAGTTATTTGATATGGACATAAAGCCGTATAATTGACTCTGCTATATTGACAACTTACACTTTTCAATTAAACAAATAAATTCCTTTTAGACGTAAAATTTTTTACTACGATTAAAATAGTTTTTTACACACATAAAAAAAAAAATCGAGTCAATAACGAAAGTTAGGTTATTTACGCTGGATATTTACGATACGCATGCGCAGAACAATTTGTTAACTTGTTTAACGACTAACTTTTTAACGCAACACCGGACATAAACCTGATTCTACCCAGGAATTAACCTGAATCTTATCTCATAAATATTTATATCATTGAATATTTTAAAAACAAAAAATAACTAACCAGGTGATTAGAAAGCAGGTTTCATTTAATGTCAAATCGTTTTTTAAATTTGATGAGTTAAGTGTTCTTTTTAGTAACCTCGATCATCTCGCAGTACGAAGATTAAAAAGCTTCCTGCAAATCCACTAATGATTTCATTCATCAGTGGATTTGTAGAAAGCTTTTCAAGTCTTCATTTTAGTACCAGATAGCGCATCATCTCCTGGATATTCAAGCCGTTAAGGATTCACGCCATTTGTTGATCATGCAACGGAATGTTACCTGACGGTGAAGTAAACCTGATCAACATGGGGCTCGCCCCCCTATAATTGGTCATCAGGATACTAACTCGGACGAAGGTGGGTCTTTGTCTACTGGCTGAAAGGGGAAGGGGGGGGGGGCAAACTCTAAGTCGACGTTAACAGGGTATCCTCTGGACGGAGTTGGCATGCGTCCACAAAGCAATTATTTGGAGGACACTAAATTATAAATGCAATCGAATGTTTTAGAGCGTGTTCGAATTTTGAATCATTTTCGTAGATTTGTTACAGATAAAAGGGAATCGATATTTATTACAAAATGGCAAAAACTCAAAAGAGCTCTCGTTTTGCTATATAATTGAAGACTCCACGGGAAGAAACGGAAGGGTCACATTTTGAAAGTTTCGACTTTTTACAATTTCTAGCTTTACTAACCATAATAGCATATTTTGTATTTGAATTCAAATCAAATAAACGATTTGATGCATATTTAAAGTTTTTCTAAATTTTCCTAAAACTTCGAAACTTATAAACGCTTAAAAGTTTAATAATGATTTATCTCAAAATGAAAAAAAGTGACCCTGCCGTTTCTTCCCGTGGAGTCTTCAATTATTTTAAAAGAACGGATTTTTGAAAATGAAAGCGAAGTTAAACTACATTTCGGAAAAAGTTCGCCATAAATTAACATTTAAAAAAATATTTTTAAAAATTTCATTCACTTTTTGTTCAATTTTCTCAATAATATTTAAAATTTTTTAAAAAATAATTTTTTTTTTTTTAAATGCTCGTTGACACTTTTATTTGCTTAAGTTTATTTACTTTTATCAATAATCTGTGTGTATGTATCAGTTTCTTTTTATTTTTCTCTGTTTTTCTATATATTTATCTCTGTTTTTTTTTTTTGTTGTTTTTTTCTTTAATATTCAACTTTTATCTCCATGTTTTAATATTCAACTTTTATCACCAGCAACAGTGCTTACCCAATCTTAATCGAAACTCGCTCTACTCTGTTACTCGATTCTTTGGTTTACTTATTTCGGTCCTTTTATCTCATTAACATATTTTGATTTGATTAATCCTAAGATATTCTCTATCTATTTCCGTTGTAACATGCAAATATTTTTGATAATTTCTTGTGCTTTAAATTATGCATTTCTTAAATAATTCATGTGCTTAACATTGAACTTTAAAAATTAAATCCAAGTATTCGGCTCATGATTAAACCATGATTTAAGTAAATACCTTTCATAGCTGAGCTAAAATTTTGTTTAACGACGAGTTTTAAGTTAGGCAACTTATAGCTCGCCGCTATTCAAAATTTACAAACATATTTATGCTAGTTGTATTGTGGATTGACTCTATAGTATTTTTTTTAAGTACAGTAGTGGCATGTGACATTTGCATCAGGTTTTGCGTAAACGGCTTGAGACATTGTGACGGATTGAAATTAAATGAGTTTTGTTTTTATTCATATATTTTAACCTGTGTTTGGAATTATCTGGAAATTAAATTTAAATGAAAAACCAAAAAACATTTCGTTTCATAACAAGTTTTATAACAAGTTTCATAAGAAGTTTATGAAGATCGCAAATTTATTACTCATTTTATTTAGTTTTTATTTTATTTGATTTATTAAATAGCTATACGTCAAAATTTACATTACAGATGTATTTTCATTCACGAATATTTCCCCGCCATCAAACCCCCTTGCCAGAAATTTGTATGGGGGGTAGGCATGACACTGATTATCAGATAAGTTATATTGCTGTAACTTCAAAAGGAGTTATTAACTCCATAGTTAATTTCATATCATTATTTTCATAATTTATATTATTGTAATTCCAAAAGAGGATTTTTTGATTTTAAAATAAAGATTTTAGTTATGAAAACAAAAAAAAACAAACGAAAACACTAAAAAACGACTTAACGATTATGTTAATACACAGCCGTTATAATAAAATTCTTTTAAGTTCTAATTACATTTCTAATCAAATAAACAACTTTAAGCCATTTTTAATGCAAGTTAGGTCATCGAGTGCATAACAATGTTATTTTACTCGATTGATACACGCATTATAAAATTAATTAAGAAAGGAAAATAACAGAAATATTACTAAAGCAACCATTTACTAACAAACCGATCGGATTTTCTCTTTAAAAAAATCTTTATCATACATACATACATACATACATAAATACATACATACATACATACATACATACATACATACATACATACATACATACATACATACATACATACATACATACATACATACATACATACATACATACATACATACATACATACATACATACATACATACATACATACATACATACATACATACATACATACATACATACATACATACATACATACATACATACATACATACATACATACATACATACATACATACATACATACATACATACATACATACATTATATAAATATAATGTATGTATGCAGTGGCGTATCTAGGGTAGGGCAGGCAGGGCACGTGCCATGAGCGCCAACCTAAAAGGGGCGCAAAAGAGGCTAAGCATAGAGCGAGAAATTACCGAAGAAATTGATTTTGACAGTGTTATTAAGAAATTTGCAGCAATTAAAGCTAGAAAAATAAATTTTTAATATATGTTACATAAACAAATTGTTTATTTATAATGAATAATGAAGTTTTATTAAAAGTTTGTGTCATCATCTATTAAAAAGTTGTAGTTAAGCACTTTATGTGGGGGGAGGAGGGGCGCGAGATCGGTGTTTGCCCAGGGCGCTATTTACCATAGGTACGCCACTGCATGTATGCTTTTTTACTAATTTGGGGACTTCACTTATCTCAGTTTTCATATTACTTTTAAAACATAAAAACATAGATCGATACAATTGATAAATATAATCGATGTAATCGTTTATTTATTATTCATGTTATTCAGCAGAATCCGTGAAACGCACTTTATGAAAAGCATTCTTTAATGAAAATTCTACAGATCTCCTCATGCTTATAAGAGTTTGAAAGTTTTTTATCTACATATATTTTTAAAAGTTAAAAAATACGAAATGGGCTTTAGGTATTAATATAATAATCATTGTATACTTTCAAACTTTTTAAAATATATATATCTTATAGGCTTGATGCATAAGACACGTGTGATATGGCTTGGTTCTTTTAAGTTCTAGGTAATCTATTCCATGCAGTTACTCCGTGTATAGGTATCGTATCGGTATTCCGTGTATTTTTTCTTCAAGTTGTGAGCTTTTGATTTCAATTTACTTATCTTCTAATCTTTACAACCTGTCGAGTATGTTCGTAAAACCTCCATCAGTAATCGTATAGCAGCATCTGCAAAGTATAATAAAATAGATATTTGCTCGAAAGTAGCAAAGATTAAAAGGCGATTTTGTACCTTTAAACTTATTGTGTCGGATGTTTTATTTTATCTCCACTAAGAAAAAGCCCAAAAAAGAATCCACTTTTTGAACTTTGTTACGTCGAGGTACTTTGCGTTTATGGTTCTCCTCAATATTTGTTGGAATAACCATTTATTACATTTTTTTTTAACTTCACAAAGGATGCTCTTTAAGGTTTAATTACATCGAATGTTTGAATTGATGTCTCAATTGATGTCCTGCTAATGACAGGCTATCAATTAAGAAGCTTTAGGAATATCATAATCTAGCTTCAGTAGATTAGGATATTCCTAAAGCTTCTCAATTGCTGACTTGATTGTATATAAAGGTTGTATTAAAAAGGATCGTATTTAGTTAAATAGCTTCATTAATGATGTACGATAATATGTATAAAGTTTCTTCAACAACTGACTACAGCTTGACGAAATAATATCAACAGCGATGCAGTTCGACTTGATGAAATTATTTTATCAAATTGTACTTCTCTTAGTCTCAATCCATTCTTCATATTCAAAACAATTTTAAAACATAAAACAAAAATGGCCTACTTTGGTTTTGCACGCTTTTAAACTCACTAATTCAATGCCTTACTAACTTTAGATTTAAACGCGAATGCATAGTTTTTAAAACGTTTTAAAAAAGTTCCTCTCATCAATAAAAAGACAACAATTCACAAGTATTAGTGTCATTTTATCATTTGATCAGGGAAATTCGGAAAACGAATGTTGACATGAAACAAATATGTAGAAAATTTGATTGAAATTTAGATTCATTTTTGACAACATTGTGAGAAAAACTTTGAAACACAAAACTTCTTGAACATCAGCGTTGCTTTCTCTAATTTGGAGTTGAGCAAGCTATTGAATTAATTACAAGCAATGTTTATAATCTGGATATTTAAAATTCATTGTAGAACTCGTTTCGTTGTAGTCTTTAGAAAGCTATGAAATGCTATTTAACAATAATTATAGCAGGATTGTGTAAACAAAGTCTTTAAACGCTTTTTTGGTTTCAGCTGGCATTAAATGACCTATCCTTTAAAATAAAATCTAACATTTAGATTAAATAAATTTTCTAACGAAGAAAATAAAGCGTTTTTGCTGAGCATTCCTTTCCCAGTAAATTTTTCACGGATAACTACTTCTCATCGTAGCCGGCATCGGAGTTGTTGGTACCTGTGAAAAAATAGTTTGATTCATCCTAATATTACGAGGCTTATTGCTGAGAACAGTGTCTTTACAATCAATTACATCTCACAAAACTTTTCGTTCAATCCTAATTTGACATGGAATTACCTACTGTAACATATAGCAAAGCAGAATATATTGAAACGGTACGAGCTTAATAAATCATGGTATATGTATAGTATGTTATGTCTTAAATTGAGAAAAGTCCTACAATTTTATTTAGGTAGGAAAGAGTAGAGTAACATTGTTATTCTCTATCCTAAATGATAAATAAGAAGTACGTAAGTTTTGAGTACTGTAAAGTCATGTTGGTTTTTCTATCACATGATGTTAGTAGTATGCATAGCTTAAGTATTGCATACTTATAACTGATTGAACTTTATGTAAATTGAATCTGAATCGGACTACTTATATTTTCAGGCATCTGGAAATAAAGTGAGTCGTCAATCAGTATTATGTGGGAGTCAGAATATTGTTTTAAATGGAAAAGTAAGTTTGTAATCAAGTTTTGTTAGTTATAATAATATTATGCATTTTAATGAACCATAAAGGTATGTATGTATGTATGTATGTATGTATGTATGTATGTATGTATGTATGTATGTATGTATGTATGTATGTATGTATGTATGTATGTATGTATGTATGTATGTTTCTATGTAATAATGTTTGTATTTATGTAAATGTGTATGTGGGTGTATAATTATATAATTAATCATATTGTTAGTTTTGGAAAAGAGTTACTAGTAGTAGGTGGTAGTGCACTTTTGCACCACCTTTTTTCAATCCTGGTTATAAAATTAGATTGCTTAAAATATAGAGTGTTTGTATCTATTTTATTGACTAATTTAAAGACTTCATCGAAGAAAAATAAATCAAAGCAGTGAATTTTTCTGTTTGTTTCATGATTACAACTTGTTATTTAGAGGTTTTTATTTGGATAAGGGTTTTTCTTTTTCTGGCAGAAAAAAAAAAGCTAATAATTATAACATCTCTGCCAGCTGATTTTCTGAGTTAACTTAACCTTTTAGAGGGAGAAAAAGAGTTTCAAATATTTATATGAAATGTATACAAATACATTTCATATAAATATTTGAAACTCTTTGTACACAAAAGAGATAATTAAATATTGTAGATGCATAATGAGGTATTTTGCAAATTTTTTTTTTTAGAATTTATGTGTAACTTTACAATAAATATAAGGAAAGTTTCTTAATTTTAAGCAATAAAAACCTCTTTTACATAGATTTTGAATTATGAAATTTAAATTGATCACATAAAATAAAAGAAAAACAAGAAATGCTCTTTTTTAGGCTTTTAATTTTTTTTTCAAATTTAAATTTGAGAACTGAGGGTAGATAAAAAAATGAAGTAAATACTAATTTTCTTTATTTTAAATCTTCATAATCTGCAACAACAACAACAAAAAAGAGAGAGCGTGAAAGTGCACTAGAACTGTAATATTTATGTTTTTTTAAATTAAGTTATATAGTTATATAAGTTATATTTGTTAAGTTATATGTTATATTTGCTAAAAACGTTAATGATTTCAATTATTGATTGCAATATAAAAAAATTATTTTGAATTTACTATACTTGTTTAGAATAAATCTCACATCTTTAGACTATTATAATGTCTGAATGTATTGTTCGTGGAGATCTGGCTAATGTTCGGATTGGAAGGCACTGTATTATCAGTCAGCGTTCTGTTATAAGACCTCCCTTCAAGCGTTTCAGTAAAGGGTAAACTTTATATATTCTTAGGTCTTACATGCATTTATAAATTAGGTTAGTATTGTGTTAATGTTTACACTATGTTTGTATGATTTATCTATATATTTAAGTATATAGATCAATATGTGTTTATATATATTTTTGTATGCATATATTTATTTTTGTATATATATATATATATATATATATATATATATATATATATATATATATATATATATATATATATATATATATATATATATATATATATATATATATATATATATATTTCAGTACTTGTATCTATATATTTATGTATATTTATACTTATCTTTGAATATATATTTGTGTATGCATACAAGGTGTAGAGCATTTACAACTTATCTTAGTACATTAATGTGGATGCATCCATGTTTTAGCCATTAAACAAAGATGCAGCTTATAAACATGCAATACTATGAATTAAATGCTTTTAAATTTTTTTAGTGGTGCATTTTTCCCTCTTCATATTGGTGATCATGTTTTCATAGATGAAGATTCTATAATTAATGCAGCACAGATTGGGTCCTTTGTTTACATTGGAAAAAATTGTGTTATTGTAAGTTTAGAAATTTTCATATTTTGTTTACATTACTGGCTTAAAATTGAATTATGTGTTTTAAACCATTTTGGACTAGGGTCGTAGATGTATTTTAAAAGACTGTTGTGCTATTGCTGACAATTCCGTTCTTCCACCAGAAACTGTGGTTCCACCATTTACAATAATGGCTGGCTCTCCAGGTATACTAATTCCATAAACAGTTTATTTTTTTTATTCAATTAAACTCATTTAACTAAATTTCTTGTTTTTTAGTTTTTTAACAGAATAATTTTTTTAACAATATTTGTACTGTATTTTTACAAAATGTAATATTGGAATCATTAAATGTGAAACTTTCAACCTTTAAGTCATTTTAAAATTTCATTGTAAGTTTTTAATGTGTGAATTTTTTTTAAAATTTTAGCACAACCTGTTGGTGAATTACCAGAATGCACACAAGAAAATCTCACAGATCTTACAAAGAGTTATTTCCAGAACTTTATCCCTGATCCTGCCAGTGTGAAAGCCAATCCAGTCAAAAAATAAAAAGCTAGTAACTGTTAGACTTTGTTATTTTGAAGAGAAATTTAGTGGACTTTATTTTTCTGTAGACAAACAATCCAAACTACTGAATATAAATAATAATTCTGCATGTAGTTTTGTTTTATAGGTATCTAATAGTTTATATTGAGCTGTTTTTTGTTGCTGTAATGATACAGTCAGATAGATGAAGTAGTATCTTTTACTTTTATTTTTTGTTCAATATTATTTTTTTAAGTTTTAGTAAATTTTTAGCAAAGGCTTCTCAGAGATTATGAGTTTTCCACACCTTTTATTTCAGTATTATTTAACTAATTTATTTTTACTAAGAGTAAGTTATTTTAATGATGTTAATTTATTATTATATTCATTTAAAATCTTTACATTGGAAATCTGTATTGATTATTTTTTTTGATTTTTAAATTATTCAATGACTTTGCATCAGGTTTGATTATTTATATAGCTATAGGTCATTTATTATTCAGAGTTTTTCTCAGTTGTTTCAAACTGATCAGGATACTGATAATTGTTTCCAGCTGTAATTTATTTAAATTTGTATGTTTGAGTAATACTTGGTAAAATATGTGTTGTATTTGTTTGTTTGAGAGGGAAAGTTGATTCTAGATAAAGCACTTTTTGCTTTATCCTAAATTTTTTAATGGTAAAAAATTTAAAAAAAAAATTTTTAATTTAGTATCAAGGCTTTCTGTAAAAGTCTGAGTGAAAAATGAAAGGAATAATTTTTTGAAAATTTAAATACGAAGATGACTTTTATATAATATTATAAATTCTTTGATAAATCTTGAAAGGTTTTATTTCTTTACTTTTAATTGGCAGGTTAATACAAATGAAGAATTTAAAATGGTCTGTGTTTTTGATTATCTGTTCTTTTTGCTCAAATGATGGAGATCCAGTGTATTTAAAAAATATTGACTGTGGCTCTTATGTAGATTATGTTCCAGTTGATGAACAGTTTTTTCGTTATATGCCATACTATGTCGAGTTGTACAGATGTCATGGTGCAAACCAAATTGTGAATCCACAAAATCGTCAATGTGTTCCAAAAGACGGTGCTGTAGAAAATATAAGCATATATGCAATTGAAATTGCCTCTCAAAAACCAACAGTTCTAACACTAAAAAATTATACCTCATGTGATGAAAAATGTCTTTTGAACTCTTCATCCTGTACTCCTTATCAAACCTTTGAGCAAGAAACATGCTATTGCGAATGTAATTATACAGACACACCTGTTCCCAATCCATGTACCAGTCCATATGTTTGGGATAAAACAGCTTGTAATTGTGTTTGTCCAGACTCAGGGTTTTTGTGTGAGGAAAGAAAGGAGTTTAATCAAGAAGTGTGCGGGTGTGTTTGTCAGCAAAAGTTTAATGTTCTGTGTGCCAGTCGTAATCAATTCATTGATCAAAAAACATGCGCTTGCATAGATTTAGCAGAAGTTAGAAGCTCTGCTAGGATTGGCTGCAAGGATGGAGTTAATGGATCAATATTAGCAGTAATAATGTTCATAGAAGCGTTTTTAATTATAGCTTCATACTTTGTACTTTATGTGTACTGCTACAAAAAAAAATATTTAAAAATGAAGAATTCTAAAGCTTATGTTGTAAAGCACAGTAACAGTGTTGATGAGGTCAATTGTGAAGAGCCACAAATTGAGGAACCAACTGAGGAAGATTTTCTTAGACAGAAGAGTCTTGTATATTTTGATGATAAGATTAGAATGTCTTTTTATTCAGAAGAAGAAAAATCTTCTATAAGAACAAATGGCTTTGAGCCAGAGTTTCATACTTATGATGATGATAATGATGATGATAATGATGAAAGCAAGCAAGAAGACTCAAGTTCACCAGATTGTTTTGCATTTTCTTCTATGACACAAGTTTAAATTATGATTTATTTTCTATAGTTATTTTAATGTTTTTGCATCTTTTCTTTGCTCTTAAACTTTATTCTTATCAGTTTTACCGTAATGAAATAATAGTGTTTTATCATAAGTTCAAATTTTTACTTTTAATGTGTTTTAGAAATTCTTTTATTTTTAATCTCCATGTTTAATTTTATTCTTCCTAACAAAGGAACATTTTATTTACTTTGAAGTGTTCATGGATTATGTAAATGCAAATTTTTTAAAGCTATTTTATCCAATTCATGCTTTTCAATAATTTAGCATTTACTTCAATTTTTTACTGTGATCAATGTAGCTTTTTAGGCTTTAAAACCTCAGTTTAGTTGTTTAAGACTATGTCTAAGGGAGCTTGTTCTTTTTAAATTTTAGGGTTACAAATTGCTTGTTTTATTTTTTACTATCTTTAAACTCCATTTTGTTGTTACTTTTTATTGCACAGTTTTATGTATGTATATATCAAATGGATGAAGTATTTATTTAAACTCTAAGTTATTTTTTTATGCAGCATAATCATGCTGGTATTTGTTTTATATGTTTTTTAATGGAATTGAGAGTCGAAGGAATTTTTTCTAGTAAAAGATGTCAGTTAAGTCTCTGTTCAAAAAAGCTTTTTTAAAATTTTTGTTTTTGGTTGTACATTAACAATTTTTCATCTATTTTTTAGTATCTTACATAATTACAAGAGTTTCTTATCTGTTAAGCATATGTTTAGGAAATGTAATGCATTATTTTTGTATTGTGAAAATTGTATTTTTATGCTGTTTTATGTGTGCCAAATCAGTTAGTAAAAATGTTACTAGAGATAATAGAAATACACAGTCAAAAAATTATATTTATATAAAAAATTGTTGTTGTTAGTCTTCTTTCTATGAAAAATAATTAAAAACCTTGTTGAGTATTTGTGACAAGTTGTTCACAAATGTTTGACCGAGTTGAGCGAGTCCTTAACTTTGTCCTACTTTCAAGAGACAGAAAAGATAAAATTGTTAAAAGATAATGACTCTAAAAGAATCAATTCCAATACAGGGGTTTTTCTATAAAGTGGGCTAGAGTCAAATGGCTTGAAAATTTTACACTATTTATGAGATACTCTGTTGCTCAATTAATTTGTTTTTTAAGCTTGTTTTAAAACAAAATTTGTTCAAAAGATATTTAGGATTTTTAATTAAAGCGAAATAATTTTGATGGAAAGTTTTCTCATATTAAGATATATGAAAATGGTTATAAAAATGATAAACTGTAAAACTCTTTACCAGGTATTTTTATGAAGTCTCAGAGTTCATAATTATTTTTTTAAAACAACCTAAAAGGTTCTTTACTTCTTTGGACAAAATATTAAAGTTTTTATTAATTTAGCAAACACCTCTTAGTG
The DNA here is from genome assembly GCF_058129835.1 of Hydra viridissima. Lineage (NCBI taxonomy): Eukaryota > Metazoa > Cnidaria > Hydrozoa > Anthoathecata > Hydridae > Hydra > Hydra viridissima. Next base: position 3,520,489 of record NW_028324313.1, on the reverse strand, counting down.
TTGTTAACAGCTGTCGTTATTATTTACAAGTGTTCATCATGATCGCTAATATCAATTTTATTTTTGTTTCCTTGATTATTTTAACAAAAGACTAATTGAAAAGGTTTTTTAGACTTACTTTGTAAGCAATTTCTAACTTATTGAAAAACAAAAGAAACAAACCTAAATTTCAAATCCATTGAAATGCTTTTGAATTGAAATTTTGATTTTATTTGATTAAAGCTTTAGTTCAATATAAAATGCCCTCTTTGTTGCCATGGCTGCATTTTTTAAATACTTCTTTTTTTATATATATAATGGAATTTTAAAAATGAGTAAAGTTATGAAGTTTGCTTTAAATTTTTTGATTTTGTTATAATAGTCATTTTTAATTTATTTATGGATTAATTTTTTATTTCTATATTTTATCATATTAATGTATAAATACTGAATATTTTAAATATTTGTTTTAGTGTTGTTTTTGTTTTTGTGATGAAATTATAATCCTTATAATGACATAATTATAATCTGTTGCTTTTGTTTCTTTTAAGAATTAGTTTGTAATATCTCATTTGCTTTTTTATTTATTTGTTGTAATGAAATAATTTTTTTATTTGTTAAAGGATCTCAGATGGATATTTGCAAGATAAAGAAGGAGGAGAGTTTTAAAATGTCAAAAGATTTAACAGAATATTGAAAAGCCTTATACTTATCATTTGTTTAATTCATTTTTTTAAAATTGTAATTCAAATTGTTTGTAGTTTGCAATTGATTGATTTGTTCATTTGTCTAATTCATTTGTTTGAATTATCTTATTATTCATTTGATATTTTATTTGTTTAATACTTATCATTTGTTTGTGTATCATGAGAGTTTTGAATGTTGATAAATTTAATATTGAAGTTTTAATACATTAAAAGTTTAATTATATGTTTAGTTCATTCAAAGAATTGAACCTGGGGGGTTGCTGTCATTTAATTTACAGGTGTTTGATCTCTTTTTTGCTTATTTTTGCTACAACTTATATAAGTTGTATTAAAGCTTAAGTAAATATTTATCTTAAAGTTTTCTATTATGTTTATGTATACATATATCTCTATGATATTTTTAACTTCAGAAATATGAAATTTGCTCGCCTAGCTTACATTTTTGCATTTGTTAGTTGCTTATCAGTTGCTGTAGTAGAACCTAGGAATGTTGACTGTGGAGCATACCCTTATACTGTTATTACACACAAAGATTACAAATTTATGCCACTTGCAGTTAATATATCACGTTGTTTAGGAAAAGATACTAAACATATGTTAATGAGATGCATGCCAACTCTAACAAAAAACATAAGTTTTTCAACATTCTCTTTTGAAGGAAAACATGGTACAGCTGAATTGGTGAATCATGTTGCATGTGAAGAGAAATGTACTATTGATGCTTCAGCTTGTAACCAGTATCAATACTTTAGTAGCAGTGAGTGTCAATGTATGTGCAAACAAACTACACCACCAGTCTCTTGTAAATCTCCATTAATATGGGATAAAACTTTATGCAACTGTATGTGTATGCGTGATAAGAACAACTACAAATGTGGAAAGAAAAAAATATTTAGTGTTTCTGAATGCAGCTGTGTATGTAATCCTAAACACCACAAAATATGCACAGAACAACCTAAAAAGTTATTTAACCCAACAAATTGTGCATGCGAGGATTTAGCATTGGTAGTAGGGAAATTAGAAGGCCCTTCTTGTAAAAATGGCATCTTGAGTATTATTGTTGTTGCAGTTGTTTTATTTGAAGCAGCAGTTCTTTTTCTGACTTTATTCTTTTGCACCCGATACTGTGATGCAAAAAAGAGAGAAGAGACAATGACATTTAAAAGTAGTAGTGTAAATAGTATAAAGATGTCATCAAACCAAAATTTTGTAGGTACAGGTTTAAAACTTAATAGCCATTTAACTGTTGATGACAGTGAAGTAAAAAAGCTAACTTCTGATGAAATTTGTAATGTTAAAAATAATTTAGACAGTTGTTATGGCTCATAGAAGGTTAGAGGAATGGATATTTGCTACACTTGTTTAGTTAAGTGAAATTTTATGAAAAGTTATTACCTGACAAATTAAAATTTTTAAATTAAAAAAAAATCATTCCACGCTTTTTTTTGTTTTTTCATAATTTACAATTGCAATTGTTAATATGATGGTTATTTATTTCATGTAATTATTATTTATAGTAGATATTTAAATATTTTATTATTTGTTGACTGATATTTTTTATTAAAAACTGACTTTTTTCCCCTGCTTTATCTTGGGTGTTGTTATTTTTTAGAACTTTATTTTGCTGTTTAAATATTAACATCCATGATTAAAAATTGTATATTTTTGAAGTACATTTTTTTCCAAGTGATAAAAATATTTTCTATTGGAAGCAGATTTTCTAAGGGTTTTTTTTTATTAATAAAAAATTTTCTTTTTTTAGTAATTTCTCTGTTAAATTATTCTGTTTTGGTTTATAAGCATGGAGTTCTATATCATATTTATCATATATACTTTAGTTTATTTAATTCAATTGCTAGGCACATTTTTGTTATTTTCAGAATAGTAATTATGGTTTTGTTACTTTTTTAACTTATTTTCCAAAAAACAGTCTCTAGGCAAATGTCTTATTTTCATCTTTTTCCTCATATGAGCTATTACTTATAAACTTGTACTAACTGTAACCTTTTTGTAATAATAATTTAAAATCTCAATTTATTAAAGTCTGTTAAACAATTTAAGATACTTTTGATTTTTTTTTTTTTCATTATTATTCTTTATTATATATTTTTTAATATTTAATCACTTTTGATTAGTATAAGAAATAAAGTTGAAGTAATTGAATAAAATTAGAAATAGTAATTAGAAGTATGCTGTTTGAACATTTTGAGTTTTTTTCTCCTAACATCTTTAACGTTGGTGTTGTTGTTGTGGCGTGTGTTGTCTTAATTTTAACATGGATATTTTTAAAGCACAACGACAAGCATTTTGGTGGCAAGGTAATTTTTTTTTTTTTTCAAGGTATTTTTATTACCTTATTTTGGATTTTTGCTTTTTCATGTTTATTTGCTTATAAAAATCTTCATTGCTTTTTTATGCAGCTTTTTTTTTAATCATTATATGTTGTAATTTATCACTTTATTTCTTAATCGTTACACTTTAATCATTGTAAGGATCTTTATCATCATAGCAACTAAATTTACAAACAATACGTTAATTCTATGTAGATCTAATTGTTATAAAAGATCGTTTGATTAAGTAGAGTTTGAGGAATAAGACTAAAGGATGCAGTTATATAAAGGGAGGAGACAAGGATTGGATATAGAGAATGTTTGTTAGAAAACCTAAACTAAAAAACTTTTCCTCCAATTTACTAAAAATTGCCTTTTTAATAAATTCAAGATCTTTCAGTACTCGTTTTGTTTTCATTCTGTTTTTTTTAATAGAAAATCTATTATGTTACTGTATTAAGTAGCTACTGTTTTTTTACATAATGCCCTGCACATAGAAAAAAAAAAGCTATGTTTATTGCTGTAACTTTTTTGTTCTTTCAAACAGTCTTAAGACTTTTATTTGAATTTTAACTTTTAATCACATAGAAGTTTTTTTTAAGTTGATTTAACTACGTAATTCACTTCCTCATTTTACTTGAGTTATACTGCTTCATATTTTTACTTGAGTTATACTGCTTCATATTTTTACTTGAGTTATACTGCTTCATATTTTTACTTGAGTTATACTGCTTCATATTTTTACTTGAGTTACACTGCTTCATATTTTTACTTGAGTTACACTGCTTCATATTTTTACTTGAGTTACACTGCTTCATATTTTTACTTGAGTTACACTGCTTCATATTTTTACTCCTTTAAATTTTAGATTGAGTTAGAGATGCTTTAAATTTTATTTTCAGCCAGAAATTACAGAAGAAACCACGACAATAAAATCTGTTATAAATAAAAAAGATACACAATCTGGAAATTTTTCTACTGCAGACTTTGAAATGCTATCCAAAGCTGAACACTTAGATATGAAGAATCCATCGAATGTGAAGAAATATGTCCAAGAATTGAGGCAGCAAACATACAAAAAAAGAGAGATGTCAGAGGAAGAGCAGGATATGGAGAATCAGTAAGTTATTTAATTGATTTTTTTTTCTCTATTTATTGATTTAGATATAAAATAATATCAGTTATGAATTTTTCAGTTATATATTCTCTCTAAATATTTACAGAAGTTTTCTTTAAAAAAAACTTTAACTATTTGTAACTATTTACTGAAGATTTCTTTCATATAAATTCTCAGTCAAAATAATTTCTCAGTGTTATTAACTTAAAGTTTAATAGCTTTGTTACCTGTATTATACCTGTTTCACCTGTAAACATTACCTTTATCACAGTGACTGTATTTTAAAAAAGGTATCTGGATTGCATAATTCATTATTTTATAAAATAACAAAATAATTAACAACTAAATATATAAATAAGGTAATTAAAATAGTCGAAAGGTAAATTAAAATTTTCTATTTTTGATTTGCTAAAACGTTTTGTTTTAAATCAATGTGCATAAGAAAAACAAGAAACTGCTGAAGATTTATGTGAACAAGTCTTTCTTGTTTTTCTTGAATTTTTTTTTTAATTCTTAGCTTTGGTTAGCATGTATGTTTGTTTGTTTTTTTTTATTGATTTTAAAGGTTTTCAAACCTTTCAGCAAGAGTAAAACTCCCTAATAGTTCCATAAAAATGTTTGCAAGGAGTGTTGTGTTTTAACTACTGGAATGTCTTAACTTAAAATGTCATTTACAAGCAGAAAATGTATGTATATAAAGTAATTTTTTTTAAAAAAAGTTCTCTATTTCAAATATATGTATATAATTTTTTTTTTTTAAAAAAAAGGTTTTTTTTAAAAAATCACTTTATATACTCATATATTTTCTGCTTGTAAATGACAAAGAAGGATTTCTAATAAGATTGCTAATAATTCTCTATTTCAAAACATCATAAAAGTAAATGTATTTGATGAAGCCTGACTTTTTTTTTTTTCTTTCTTGCATGGTAGGAAAAACATTTCTCTATAACTAATATGTTGCTAATAAATCCACTAACAAGTCAAGTGCATAAAAAAAAGTAAAGTACTACAAAAGTTAATGTCTTGTAATAATTTGAATGGATTTCTATTTTCAAGCAACATTAGATATGTCTTGTAATAATTTGAATGGATTTCCATTTTCAAGCAACATTAGATAGGATGTTAATGTAATAGGTAAGAAGAATGGCTCCATCGTGAACTTTCGAAAATCTTCAATGAAAATCATAAAAAATGTGTTTCTTCAAATTCACTTAGAAACGTTTTTGCTTAGTAAAATAGTACTATTTATACAGCCATTAGAAAACCAATAATGATGGACAGAGAAAGGCTCAAAAAAGTAGGGTGGTGTAAGGAGAGAACTCCTTGGCCTATGGAAAAATAGAAAAAATTAGTTTTCAGTGATGAAGTAACTTTGAAGTAGTAAACAGGAAGAGAAAAGTTCTTGTTCAATGGTTTCAATTTGAATTGATATTGGAGTTTTTCTGTTGTACAAGGTTGCAGGGTCGTGATGGGAGTGTTTGATTATATGGAGGTTTTATGCAGGTTGAATCAACCAACAAACTTACATAAGAAAGCTAAAGAACTGCAAGATTCTATCAGCAGACTTCCAGATTGTTTTAAGCAAATAGTTGCAGTTTTAGCAAGATATAGCTCTTGCCCACAGAGCTTGCATACTAAATCTTTTTATGAAAGAAAATGAAAAGAATTTAATGGTCGAAAAAAAAAAATAAAAAATTTAAACTACTGTGTTGTTGTAAAATATTATAATACATAGTTTTATCTCTTATCTCTCTACATGGTTTTATCTCATCTCTTTACATGCTGAGACTATTTTCTATTAATTATTCTGAGCATCGGCGTTTGGTTTTTCCGTTAGCAACGAATTAAGTACAAACTTCTATATTAGTCTTTTAAAATACAACAAACTCTCTAAAGTTTATTAAAATAGAACTCTACATTTAAAATAGAAAAAAATTCGTACGAAATTTTTTTTTTTTTTTTTTTTTTTTTTTTTTCTCTTCTAATAGAATAAATTTTGTATGAGTACAAACATGTCAAAATAACTTTGAAGGTCTAAATATAAAAATTGTTATAAATTAGATTGATTTTAAATGAATAATATAGAAATTTATACTTTATTCGTTATTATTCGTTATTAACAGAAAATCAAAACGCCGATGCTTAAAGGATTCAATATTATCTCGACTTAGTTAAACGATTCGATATTATCTCCACTAACTTTCAATTATCTTATATTGCTTTCATCTCCGCTGTTTTTTAGATAAGTTTTCAACGGTAAGTTATTATTTTGGTATCCACTAAATTTTAATTACTAAATCTCCACTCATATTCAATAATTAACTGTTAATTTCTTTAAGAATTAATGATTTAAGTTGACTTTTATCTCCACTAATTTAGAGCGAAGCAAAAACAACTTGCGCAGATACACGCATTATTGAACCAAGAAAAGCACAAGTTCGGCGGTGAAATGTCATTTGATGAGCTAAATGCTCAAATGGCACTTTACAGTTAACACAGTTTTTTTATATAGTTTTCCAGTTTAACTTGTTTGGAAGTTCCGTTCTTTCTGCTAATTTTATTGCAAAGCATGTTTGGATGCTTGTTGTTTCGTATTTTAAAGAGCTTCAAATCTAAAACAGTTTTTTATATGAATATATATATAGATGATTTGTAAAAAGTTCCTGAAATAAATATTTATTTATTCTTTTATGATCTTTTGAAAAAAAAGATTAGTTTTAGTTAAAAGAAAAAAATGAGAATGATTAGAAATTGAAGTCGTCTCTCAAACAATCAGTCATGATAACTTTATAAAAATAACTCGCCGGAAGCTACTCGCTTCCCTACATAAAAAATATTTAATGTTTTTGTTTTCGTATAGTTTTCAATTAGTCAAGTTCATTTTTTTGACTGCAAACTTCGAAATTTATCCAAAAAAATGAACGGTAAAAGCTGACTTAAGCATCGTAAATCTCGAAAGAAAAAACACTTACAGCACAAAAGCCATCCAAACATGAGGAGTAATATCCGGAAAAAAATCTAGGAAAGAAAATGTCACATACAAATGTTATAATACGAAGCTATTTAAGTTAAAATTAAAGTTAGTAAAATAATAGTTTGTTTAAAAAATTGCTTCATTTAGTTAACTCTGAGCGTCCTTCTTTTTCTTTTGTTTCGATGGTTATGTTACTCGTTTTACTTGTTAAATCTTGTCTGAACAGTTCAGCTGTACAACGTCAAAACACAGTATCTGTATTTTTCATAATTGGATATGAAAATGATTTTGTAAAGTACGTTGGGCCGCCAACTTAACTTCATACTTATCACTTGAAGCTTCATAGTATGAAGTTTCAAGTGATAAGTATAAAGTTAAGTTGGCGGCCCAACGTACTTTACAAAATCATTTTCATATCCAATTATGAAAAATACAAATACTGTGTTTTGACGTTGTACAGCTGACTTCTGTTCTTTTAAACCATGTTTTTTTTTACGTTACTTCACTTTGAAAAATAGCCGGTAGACGAAGAACAAGTTCCACAATTGTTCATAAGGTTTTACCTGCAACAGAAATTCTGTTTGAGAATACACACAGCATTATCCTTACTTGCAGAGTTCAATGATAATTTCTCTGCGCATGTCAGACAATTTTAGCCAAGCTATGTGCATTTTTTGAAAAACATCATCTACCTCTGAAAACTCTAAATTTGTTGTTGCACATGAGGTGATTTAGTTTTATACAAGTACAAATCATTCAAGAGTTTCGCCTCTCACGGAAAAATGTTGTAACTTTATGATAAAAATTTGTGAGTAACATTTTTAGAAGAAAATCAATAACAGCTTAGATGAGAACGACGATCTAATAATAAAAATGTCGATTTTCACCGGAAATATCGTAGTGACTGGCAGCAGGGTCATTGGGTTTTTGGGGCTATAGAGCGACATTTGGGACACTGGTGCCTTGTAAGGTGCTTGACAGATGTCGAGAGACATTTCTTCCTGTAATTGAACAAAGTATTTAATCTGGTAGCTGAATAATCTCTGATGGTTAAACACCTTATGGTAACATACCGCTTTTCTAGTCAAACATAGCTGAGTTTTAAAGGCGGATAAGAGTTAAAGATAAAAAATATGGGTAAATAATAAAATGTATTTCAGATATTTACATGTCTTCTCATTTCTAATGTTTTTATGGTAAAATTTATGGCATTACTACACTTTCTTTTCCCCCCTTCTGCCACCCCCCACCCCCACCCCCATTTTTATGATTGATGGTGATGGAGAATTTAATGCTGGTTAAGTATTGTATAAAAATATAGGTCTCAAAACTAACCTGAAGTTGAAAGTTGAAAAATGCAAAGCAAATCTCTAATATATTGATTAATAAGTTGTTTTTTTATTTAAAAGTTATCTTTTATAAGTATTAACAACGTGGTTTTTACTTTTTTTATAAAGTTTTCGAATTATAGAATGTTATGAGAATTTTATGACGCTTCTTCGAATCCAATTAAGTTTATATCACGTTGTTTTGTTTTTGCGATATTCTTACTTTGTTGTCTAAAATATCTTTTATTAATTTAAAAATCCTTTTATTGATTACATAAAACAATAAACTCTAAAACTGTTAAAATTATTTAAATCAGTAATACATATATTTAAAACTACTGACTTCCTTTTACAATAGCAAATTAAACCCCCGTCGATCACGTTTCAAAATAATAACATGCTTTAAAGATCGTTTGTATTTGACAAGGAGGTTTAATAAACCTGTATTAATAACTAAGTAATATTAACAAATTTAGTAAATTTAATAAGCCTGTATTAAACCTCCTTGATGTCTGATTACATTTGAAAAAACTTCACATTTATTATAAATCAAAAAAAGATTCTAAACTACTTTTTGTAGTGAAAGCCAGGCTGATAAAATTCAATGACGTATAATAAATAACTTTAATAGTAATAATAATAATAATAATAATAATAATAATAATAATAATAATAATAATAATAATAATAATAATAATAATAATAATAATAATAATAATAATAATAATAATAATAATAATAATAATAATAATAATAATAATAATAATAATAATAATAATAATAATAATAAGAATAAGAATAAGAATAAGAATAATAATAAGAATAGTAATAATAATAATAATAATAATAATAATAATAATAATAATAATAATAATAATAATAATAATAATAATAATAATAATAATAATAATAATGATAATAATAATAATAAGAATAATAAGAATAATAAGAATAAGAATAAGAATAATAATAAGAATAGTAATAATAATAATAATAATAATAATAATAATAATAATAATAATAATAATAATAATAATAATAATAATAAAAATAATAATAATAATAATAATAATAATAATAATAATATAATATCTTTATATTATTGGCAATCTTTTGCTTTTGAAAACAAAATTAGTTTAATCAATATGACAAATTTTAACGATTTGTTGTATATTTTTCAACTTTCAACTTAAGATTAGAGTTTTTTAAAAACAATTTTAAAAACAATTTACATTGATTTTGAGAACTGTGTTTTATACGATTCTTTAAACATTAAACGGGGGGCGGAAAAGGGGGAGGGGGGGAGTGGGAAGAAGTGTATTAGCGCTAAAATTTATTTTGAACAATTAATCTGTTTTTTTTTAAAAACGAAAATAAATTTTAACAAAGTATTGTAAAAAATAATTACAGTAAACAAATAATTATCAAAATGATAAACTATAGTAAATTTAAATGTAAAATTAAAAAAATTTGTTTTGATTTTATTTTATAGTTTATTATTTTTACAAACTACATTTTAACTTAATAACATATTAGTAGCGATTGCAATCCCGGGATCCCGAAATCCCGGCATCCCGACCTTTTTTATGATCCCGAAATCCCGGGCTTGTCTAGCATCAATCCCGGGATTCCCTTTTAGATCGAACAAAACAAAGCGTAATGAAAAAATATAATAAAATACCAACAATTTTGCGTATCAATAAAATAATTTTTATTTGCGTATCAATAAAATAATTTTTATCCTGCTCTAGTAAGAGCATCAGTTGAGTCTGACATGCTGGATTTGATTGAGGAACCTAAAATGGCTCCTGAGTTTGAAAGTAATACTTTAAGTATTGAAGAGGAACTTGATGTTATTAAAGGACAATCACCAATACAACCAATTAGACATGAAATTTTGTCATCAAAATTTCAAAAAGAAATGACACTATTTAAAAATGTGGATACACGTGGCGATTAGTTAGAAAGAGTTTATTCTTTTCTAACGACCGTGAAATCGACAAGTGTCGAGGCTGAGCGGGCATTTTCTTCCGCTGGACTGTTCAATACAAAAATTCGTAACCGATTAGGCGATAAAACTTTGGACGCGTTATGCTTCCTGAAGTTGCATTTCGAAGCACAAAAAACATTACATATCTCCTTATTTCTAACATGATTGTTTAACATTAATTAACATGTAAAATTTAATTAACATGTTAAATTAAATTCATTTAATAAATATATTTTTAATTAAATGTAATGTTTTTATTCTACTTAACACTATATAGAAGTTGTATCTGCTTTTCAATCCCGGGATTAATCCCGGGATTGAAAAGCAGATACAATTTCCCGGGGTTGATGTTTTTCAATCCCGAAATCCCGGGATTGAAAAAAACCTCCGGGATTGCAATCCCTACATATTAGCTTGATCGACAATTTTTATTAAATATTTTACTCTATTAAACATTTTTCGGGTGCCATTTTTTTTTTTTTTTTTTTTTTTTTAATCTTCTTTGGTTAAATTCGGATATTAATACCTACGTTAGGATTAAAATTGCGATGAATAGTCACTTTTTTTATTCTTTCGAGATTTACGACGCTAAAAGTAACACTCACCAAATAGAACATTAGAATTATCATGAATTACTTGATAATCAGTATTATATTAATAGATGTATAATGATAAGTGCAGATTTTGTGAAAAACCTTAAAAAATATTATATTCCTGCTATAAAATAAATGTTTCTCTAAACTGCTTTCGCTTTCAACATTTCCAAATTATATCTTAAAATTACAAAATTAGAGTAAATTTTTGATGCCTCATGAAGCCTTCCATTTCTTTTTCGTTCACCTTTAGGTTTACATTTTTTATGAACTTTTGTTTAAAAATCTTTAAGACCAAGGGAATTTTTCGAAGGTTGTTATAGTAACTGAGCATTTTCTTATTTGTACTCAAGCACGTAAGACTTATTTGGAACCTGGTTTCTTTACTTTTAAAATGAAAAGCGAAAGCAAAAAGGGCATATTTTTATTAGCGCAATACCAAAATTTTCAGCAACTCGAAGAAATTCAAAGAAAAAAAAGTCGAGAATGAAAAAACTTAAGAGGTAAACTATAAATGAAATCAAACTTACACATAAAGAATTTATTATTATAAATTACCTATTTGGACAAAATAAGGGAGCTCATGATGCTAAACGCCTTCACAAGATCAACTATTTGTCTGTTTTTTTGAAGGATTAGTTGCCTATAGACTTCTTTACATTCAAAACTAAATTAAATTTTTGCTTTGTTAAGCATGAAGATTAATTAGGCATTCTTACACTAAAAGTTATATAAAAGTAAAAACAAACTTGAGTGACAACAGTAAAAAGAGAAAACAAATTAGAGTAACCACAAGCTGGAAAATGTGAACATTTGTAAAGGTATTTTATAAAGTTTGTAAAAAGTATTAAAATCTAAGCTTTAAGCTCCGTATTTTTGAAACATAAGAAATTAAAGTACTATTACTTTTCATTATTATTGCAATAAGCAAAAAAAAAAAAAGGACAAATAAAACGTACCTACGTGTACTTACTATAATATTCCAAACAAAAATGATGGTTGTAAAATATAAAGGTGCTCACAAATTTTTCAAATAGACGAGATCTTCTTTAAACAACTATGACAAATCATTATTTAACTATAAAGTCTGATGTGAAATTTCTAAAAGGTTCAAAATGAATTTAAAAGACGTTTTAATACACATTTTTAAATTTAAATATTTGCCAATCAAAATGGCGCACTGCCTAAAAATTTTATTATTAAGAAAAGTGCAATGCACCAAAATATCATTAAGCTTCTTTTCATATTTTTAAAAAAAATAAATTTTTATTATTCATTAGAAATAAAACATAATATGAATAAAATATAAAGGTATGAAAATAATGCAAAAATATCTCTGATTTAAACCTATATTTCAGGTCTTTTTCTGGTTTATTAGCATTTGTAAAACCTTTACGCACTATATATATATATATATATATATATATATATATATATATATATATATATATATATATATATATATATATATATATATATATATATATATATATAGTTTATTTCATGTAATATATATTTTATTTCATATAATGTATAATTTCTTCTATACTTTACTTCTTTTTTATCTCATTTTTTATGCATTTATTTCTCGCATATTTTTTTTTCCTATAAATTAAACAAAAGATTATAAATATATCTGAAGAAAAAATTTAAATTATTTTTTTGTAAAATATTTATAAACAATGTGCAAACTAAACTTAAGGTTTTCTTCAAAATGCGATCCTAAAAAAAGCAATAAAAGTAAGATTTATTCTTACTGCATGTATTGTTATTATTTACTGCAACTGCTTCTTATGCTATATACATTCCGTTAAATAAGTCGGAACCAATAAACAGCTAATTTGCAATATTAACATTTAAGCTTTATTTAAGCTGTATTTATTGAAATTTAGTTAGTCTAAAACGACTGAAGCCTTTTATAAGCAAAAAGTAAAAGCGACAGGAAACCTGGTTGAACGTTCTCCTTTATTGTTAAGAGACACTTAAACATTCTTTCAATTTGATATTAATTGTCTTTTTGTCACGTAACAAATTTATGGATATGGAAACAAGATATTGCATAAAGACATATTTAGACATTTTCATTGGTTGGTTAGTCATTTTGTTGCATTTCACAATCTTAATATTAAAGATGAGAAAAAGGCCAAAAAGAATTTAATGAACGAAGAGCGTTCGATAAATTAAGGGGAGTATTTTTTTGCATCAAGCTTATTGGAGCATCTTGTTGCATCAAGTTAAGTGGAGCATCCTGTTGCATCAAGTTAAGTAGAGCATCTTGTTGCATCAAAGTAAGTAGAACATCTTGGCATAAGATCTTAAAGTAAACCAATTTCAAGTTTGACGAAATGATCAACACCCTTATCACATTTGCTGCACTGATCAACACATAGCTGCACTTTCCATATAAAATACAAGTTTTCTTGGACTGAAACAGCACCTGGTTAGTAAAAAAGAGGTTTTAGTACATTTAAATTTACAAAAAGTTACTTGCCATCCAAATTGACAAAGCAAAAACTACCAAGATTGGCATTACTATTAATTGAACTTTGGCCTTGAATCAACGACTAATTATTTTGCTTCTGTGAAATCACGAAGAAAGAGATTTATATAACTAGGTAGTTCCAGGGTTTTTATTATGCATTTCCTTCTTCCGAAAGTAATACGGGAATTATTCCCGACTTGGATTTTAACTTGGAACTTTAAGTTTTGAGTTATAGATAGTTATAGTAATATCATGAATAGTTTAACAACTATAATTATTAACATAATTATTAAATTATTCACGATGTTCTCAAACATCATTTTACTGTTTACATTATATTATTGGATTACTAAAAGACAGTTAATCAATTAATACGAAGAATTATTTAGTGCTTTGTTTGCAAGAGTCTAATTGTCACCAATTTAACGCAATTACCGATTGGTTGCACCACTGAGTTAGTTAAATTAGTTTAAATTTCATTTGTTTTAAAAGATATTAACAAATCAGGAGATAACTTTTTGCTCAACACCCGCAAAATTAGCTGTTCAAAATTTTTGCGGCCCCTCAGAAATTATGCTTTCCTTCACAAGCAACAAAACAAGTGCTGTTAGTAGTTCTAACTTTTTGCATACTTTTGATAATAAGCATTTAACTTAGTGTTAATCAACTTTATGTTGATTATTGTATAATTATTTTGTTGTCATTACATTCTCTTTATCAAAAGCAAACACTTAGGTCTCACTTTGACATAGCAGAAATATCACAAGGGCATTGGCAAGCTGACATTGGGGAGCTATCAATTGACATTAGGGAGCTATCCATTCAAAAGGACAGAAGTTTCAAATGCCAAAATTGAGGTAAGAAAAGTAATCTTTATTGAGAAGTTAATTGTATAAAACTTCTCATTTACTTGAAAATCCCAATAAACTTGGGACCAGTATTAAAAGTATGGTCAATTATACTTTTTCAAATAAAAAACGAAGAACAAGTTTTCTTCCTCCATTCGGTGAAAGTCTTTCTCTCTTCTTTGATTTTAAGGCTGTTTAAAATTATATCCATATGATAATCAGATTTACTAAAATTATTGTCCAGGATCAAAACCAAGGCTTCCTCTCTCTTTTACAACTGCAGAGTAGGGATATTACCTTCCTCCTAAGACTACAACAACATGCCTGCTGATAGAATCATGTAGTAATCTATGTTGGTTGATTGATTCTGATGATGCATAAAGTTACTTCGTAAGAGTTAAAGCCTAAATACCAACCCAGCTAACAATTAACGTTCAAGAAACGTTGTCCGAACGTTCGTTTAGGTTCGTTTAATGTTCGCTGCAAACGTTACGTGAACCAACTTTTGTGAACTCCGATTTACAGTTCTTGAACGTTCGCATCGAACGTTCAATTAACAGATAGCGAAAGTTGTATTGACGTTCACTTCAAACGTTGTTTTGACAGCTCTTGAACGTTCATATATATATATATATATATATATATATATATATATATATATATATATATATATATATATATATATATATATATATATATATATATATATATATATAAATTTATTCAGTGGACCGTTAAACTTTAAAAGAATAGGTCTAAATGGAGTTTACTAAAAATTTAAATTCAATCTTTATTTTTATTTAACTACTGCTTAACAACCAACCATGTACATGTAATGCTTTTTTTGACCTTTCAGAGATTTATTTGACAAGTACAAATTTATTATTTTTATCAGCTGAATTACATATCAAGCTTATTTTTATCAGCTGAATTACATATCAAACTTATTTTTATCAGCTGAATTACATATCAAGCTTATTTTTATCAGCTGAATTACATATCAAACTTATTTTTATCAGCTGAATTACATATCAAACTTATTTTTATCAGCTGAATTACATATCAAACTTATTTTTATCAGCTGAATTACATATCAAGCTTATTTTTATCAGCTGAATTACATATCAAACTTATTTTTATCAGCTGAATTACATATCAAACTTATTTTTATCAGCTGAATTACATATCAAACTTATTTTTATCAGCTGAATTACATATCAAGCTTATTTTTATCAGCTGAATTACATATCAAACTTATTTTTATCAGCTGAATTACATATCAAGCTTATTTTTATCAGCTGAATTACATATCAAGCTTATTTTTATCAGCTGAATTACATATCAAGCTTATTTTTATCAGCTGAATTACATATCAAACTTATTTTTATCAGCTGAATTACATATCAAGCTTATTTTTATCAGCTGAATTACATATCAAGCTTATTTTTATCAGCTGAATTACATATCAAACTTATTTTTATCAGCTGAATTACATATCAAACTTATTTTTATCAGCTGAATTACATATCAAACTTATTTTTATCAGCTGAATTACATATCAAACTTATTTTTATCAGCTGAATTACATATCAAGCTTATTTTTATCAGCTGAATTACATATCAAGCTTATTTTTATCAGCTGAATTACATATCAAACTTATTTTTATCAGCTGAATTACATATCAAACTTATTTTTATCAGCTGAATTACATATCAAACTTATTTTTATCAGCTGAATTACATATCAAACTTATTTTTATCAGCTGAATTACATATCAAACTTATTTTTATCAGCTGAATTACATATCAAACTTATTTTTATCAGCTGAATTACATATCAAACTTATTTTTATCAGCTGAATTACATATCAAGCTTATTTTTATCAGCTGAATTACATATCAAACTTATTTTTATCAGCTGAATTACATATCAAACTTATTTTTATCAGCTGAATTACATATCAAGCTTATTTTTATCAGCTGAATTACATATCAAGCTTATTTTTATCAGCTGAATTACATATCAAACTTATTTTTATCAGCTGAATTACATATCAAACTTATTTTTATCAGCTGAATTACATATCAAACTTATTTTTATCAGCTGAATTACATATCAAACTTATTTTTATCAGCTGAATTACATATCAAACTTATTTTTATCAGCTGAATTACATATCAAACTTATTTTTATCAGCTGAATTACATATCAAGCTTATTTTTATCAGCTGAATTACATATCAAACTTATTTTTATCAGCTGAATTACATATCAAACTTATTTTTATCAGCTGAATTACATATCAAGCTTATTTTTATCAGCTGAATTACATATCAAACTTATTTTTATCAGCTGAATTACATATCAAGCTTATTTTTATCAGCTGAATTACATATCAAGCTTATTTTTATCAGCTGAATTACATATCAAACTTATTTTTATCAGCTGAATTACATATCAAACTTATTTTTATCAGCTGAATTACATATCAAACTTATTTTTATCAGCTGAATTACATATCAAACTTATTTTTATCAGCTGAATTACATATCAAGCTTATTTTTATCAGCTGAATTACATATCAAGCTTATTTTTATCAGCTGAATTACATATCAAACTTATTTTTATCAGCTGAATTACATATCAAACTTATTTTTATCAGCTGAATTACATATCAAACTTATTTTTATCAGCTGAATTACATATCAAACTTATTTTTATCAGCTGAATTACATATCAAACTTATTTTTATCAGCTGAATTACATATCAAACTTATTTTTATCAGCTGAATTACATATCAAGCTTATTTTTATCAGCTGAATTACATATCAAGCTTATTTTTATCAGCTGAATTACATATCAAACTTATTTTTATCAGCTGAATTACATATCAAACTTATTTTTATCAGCTGAATTACATATCAAACTTATTTTTATCAGCTGAATTACATATCAAACTTATTTTTATCAGCTGAATTACATATCAAGCTTATTTTTATCAGCTGAATTACATATCAAGCTTATTTTTATCAGCTGAATTACATATCAAACTTATTTTTATCAGCTGAATTACATATCAAACTTATTTTTATCAGCTGAATTACATATCAAACTTATTTTTATCAGCTGAATTACATATCAAACTTATTTTTATCAGCTGAATTACATATCAAACTTATTTTTATCAGCTGAATTACATATCAAACTTATTTTTATCAGCTGAATTACATATCAAGCTTATTTTTATCAGCTGAATTACATATCAAACTTATTTTTATCAGCTGAATTACATATCAAACTTATTTTTATCAGCTGAATTACATATCAAGCTTATTTTTATCAGCTGAATTACATATCAAACTTATTTTTATCAGCTGAATTACATATCAAACTTATTTTTATCAGCTGAATTACATATCAAACTTTTTTTTATCAGCTGAATTACATATCAAACTTATTTTTATCAGCTGAATTACATATCAAACTTATTTTTATCAGCTGAATTACATATTAAACTTATTTTTATCAGCTGAATTACATATCAAACTTATTTTTATCAGCTGAATTACATATCAAACTTATTTTTATCAGCTGAATTACATATCAAACTTATTTTTATCAGCTGAATTACATATCAAACTTATTTTTATCAGCTGAATTACATATCAAACTTATTTTTATCAGCTGAATTACATATCAAACTTATTTTTATCAGCTGAATTACATATCAAACTTATTTTTATCAGCTGAATTACATATCAAACTTATTTTTATCAGCTGAATTACATATCAAACTTATTTTTATCAGCTGAATTACATATCAAACTTATTTTTATCAGCTGAATTACATATCAAACTTATTTTTATCAGCTGAATTACATATCAAACTTATTTTTATCAGCTGAATTACATATCAAACTTATTTTTATCAGCTGAATTACATATCAAACTTATTTTTATCAGCTGAATTACATATCAAACTTATTTTTATCAGCTGAATTACATATCAAACTTATTTTTATCAGCTGAATTACATATCAAGCTTATTTTTATCAGCTGAATTACATATCAAACTTATTTTTATCAGCTGAATTACATATCAAACTTATTTTTATCAGCTGAATTACATATCAAACTTATTTTTATCAGCTGAATTACATATCAAACTTATTTTTATCAGCTGAATTACATATCAAACTTATTTTTATCAGCTGAATTACATATCAAACTTATTTGAAAGACTCTGATTTATTTGTGACATTTCAAGGATAATGGACTCAACTGGCTGAAATGTATACAATTTAAAAAAATAGGTAACACAAAATAACACCTCTTACAGTGAAAAAGTTAATATATTATCTGTGTGTGTGTGTGTGTGTGTGTGTGTGTGTGTGTGTGTGTGTGTGTGTGTGTGTGTGTGTGTGTGTGTATATATATATATATATATAACATTATCATTACATAGTTAATCATTTACAAACAAAGAATGACATAATGTCATTCGTGATGTTAATGCTATTTTATTAACTCATTGCCCTAATATTTGGTGTAGTTGGGCAAACCTTTTTGGTACATTCTTGTTCTCAGACTCCAATCACTTCTTTATATTTGCAAATCAACCTCAATTGACATAAACATGAACATACTTAAGCTTTATGCCTAAAAGTGCCATAACTAAAACAAAATATCCTGCAGGCACCAATGCAACATTTGAACAATATATCATCACCTTCGATTTACAAACATATAGTTTTTGATTTGTGTTCTTCTTAAATTACCAAGTCAAATTTGGTTGGTTTGAGTTAATTCAGGTTGAACACCATGTACATCATCTTAACTATTGTCCTCAAAGTTAATGTCAAAAATATTTTGCAGCAAAATGTAGGGGTGTTCTGAAGTGTTCCACTAATTTTGTGCAAACACCTCTAATGGTTTTTGAGACATCCAATGGCTTGCTCCACATCACTACGTACCTGATGGTGAACTTTATTAAAATATATTTCCTCTGGTGTAGCTGGCTGATTAAACTGTGTAATCATGACTGGTGACAACCCATATCCTGAGTCTGCAAAAAGGAAACCTGCATTTGGATCATATTCTATTGACTGTTTTAATGCAGAATCAGGAAAGATGAAGCATCATGGCACGATCCAGGATACTTTGCAACATCTCTAAACTTTCCATCAGCATCAATGACAACATGACAGTTCAAAGCATGATATCCTTTTCTAAAAAAAAGAAGTTTAAAATCTTTAAAATGTTAAAATATTTAAATATCCTGAGAGCAACTAAAACTTTTTGGGAAACATTGACATCATGTTAGAATAACTGTTCACCTTGGCCGAAACAAAAGATTTTTTTTTTACATGATCTTTTATCATAAACTATATGACCTTATATTATAATATTGTTTTAAGTTTAGCACTAATGTTAAATAACTAGATGTTTTCAAACTTTAAAGAACAACGATGTGCTATTTAAAATATTCAAAAAAACTTTGATTTTTGTAATAAACATGTTGCACTTTGTGAAATTGAAGTATTGTCCCTTCATAAATTAAATATTTTTTTTACATGTTATTAACAACATAAAGCGCTCTATAATAACTTAATAATGTGAAGTGAACTACAGCATAAAAAACCGTTAGCACCTAAAAAATGGAAATAGTAAATTATTTTTTTTAACAAAGAATAATAGAACAGAAATATTTTTTTTAACCTTGTATGCATTATATGCAAACATATGTAGACAGAATAAATCTATGAAACAAAAGCTTTTTAAGTTTCTCATGTTAACTATGCCTGTGTAAGTATGCCAAGCAGTGTATACTTTAAACTTTTTGACTAATGACCTAAAGCAATATAATCAAAGTGATCAGGTATCAAATCAAAATGATCAGGTATCAAATTAAAACGATGAGTTTACCTGCAAATGTATGCTGGGTCATCAGCCATAGCATCTCCTTTGATTTGTACCAAGGTGATGATAGTGCTGAACAAAATATTTGCAAAACTGGCGAAGTATGCAAATGCAGCTTGACTGGCTTACATGAGAGGTGTCACCTAAAATTATATGAAACAACATGTGAATGAAATATGCATATTGACTATTACATTTTAATTAAACAAAGAAAATTAGTTATCTGAGAGAAAAGTGAACAAGGTTAAACTCCAAATAATTTGAAAAATACGGTAACCTTACCAATAGTCTGCAAAAATATAAAATCATAATTTAGGAACAGTAGAAAGGTGCAGTATAAAAATTAATCTTGACATAATCTATTATGCTAAGTTAAAAAAAAAAATTAGGGTTTGTTTGATTTTTGCTATAAAATAATGAAGCATCATATTTACATATAAAGAAAAAAGAAATTTAACTTTATTTCTTAACAATTAATAAACTGGAAAATGGATAAAGTTATTTTTAAGTAAGCAAACATGATTAGTCTAAAAAAAGGTTTTCCACCCGAATTTTAAAATTTTTTCCCAGAGTTTTCCCTGAGTAAAGAATGTTTTCCCCCGAGTTTAACTTTTGAAACTCCCTGAACTTCTCAATCTTTCCAGGTTATCCCAAAGATTTTATTATATCCCAAAGATTTTCTGTAAACAAAGTTTTCCAGGTTTTCCCTGGGATTTTTGCTACCTCTAAGTTTACTAGGTATTCCAGGTTGAAAAAAAACCCTGTATAAAGCACCACCTTTAAGCTGCATTTGTAACAATCCATTAACAACAAGCATATTTGACAATAAAGAATCATAAGATTATAGTTAATCTTTTTGGCATTGACAAATAATTCTTACCAATTACTGCTTGAAAACTCCTACTTGATAAAAGCCTAATTTGATCTTGACCATGTGCAGCTAGAATAATTAGAATATCCATTTTGACTAAATTTTTATAAAGCTGTTAAAATAACAATATGAACTATGATCTTAATACTTAATAAGACATGCATCTTTTTAAAAAGAATTGTGAAGAAGAATATATATTTAATTATAAAAATTTATTATATCTTTAAATATAAATATTATAAATTTATTGTATCTTTATAAGATGTTATATTGTTGTACAGGGACTGTTGCAATTAAAATACAAATCCCCACATAATATAACATCTTATAAAGGTGTTATACTATTTTATATATATATATATATATATATATATATATATATATATATATATATATATATATATATATATATATATATATATATATATATATATATCATAATATATATAATTTATATATGTTAAGATCCCTAACAATATATCAATCTGACAATAAAACTACATAATCATCATAATAATGTAATGCCATTCTCATTATTTAGTGATTTTAAAGTTAAACCAAAATTTAGGTAGCTCAAAGCAAACAACTTTTTTCGCGTAAACTGAGCTGAGCAAGTTTCTAAAAAGTTTGGTGAACCCATTTCAGTTTGGTGAATACCGATAATTAAGAACTGAACTTTTTGAAAAGCAGCACAGTGAAGCGAAATGGTCAAAAAGCGGCCAAAACTCAAAATTTTGTAAAGTAATAATCGTTTTTATTAAATTATTGTTCTAATTCTCTGACTAGGATAGTAGACAAAAGAGAACTAATATATATATTTTTCTTATCATTTGATATTTTTTCTAATAAATTGTAAAAAAAAATTAATGAAAATGATGTATTAAAAAAATTCCACTTATGGCCACTTTTTGAGCTTTCGCTTCATAGTGGCGCAGCTGCGCATGTTTTGGTGAATACGACTTTTACAGTTTTGAACTTATGCCAAACTTGCGCTTATAACTTACGCTAAAAAATGGTTTAGTGAATATGCATCCAGAACTTTTACGGAACGTTTATAGAACGTGCCCGAACGTTTCTAACGTTCTTCGAACGTGCTCGAACGTTTTGTATTAGCTGGGAAAGCTCTAACCAACACCTTGCGTACTTTCATCACTAAAGATTACTTACTTTCATTATTCTATGTAACAAAAAATATTATGTAACAAAAATATCATGTAACAAAAATATTATGGCAGTTGTTATCCACCTGCTGAAACTAAAACATTTTTGAAACGCAATTAAGTTTGAAAATTTCATTTTCCAACCAATAAAATTTAAATTCAGAATTTTAAAAATCTTTTGAAGTCTCGTGATTGTTGTGGATTATTGTTTTGGACTATTATAATATAATAATTAATTATTTCAACAATTCCTAATTTCTTAAGATAATCATTGTTATAGAAAAAATTATTCTGAACTTATATTTTCATTTTTTTATATTTTCATTGTATGCTGCCTTAAAACATAGCAGAAATTATAACGGAGCAGCTTTGAACATTTAAGCGGGAGAGATTTGGACACAAAACACAAACCATTACATAAACACGTACTTAAATTAATCTTTTTAAATTTATCTTAGCATTTGATGGCGACCGGGGTAAATGTAAACAGCGAACCTGAGTACAAAGAGATATATGGTATTCATATTATATATTTATGAGCATTCAGTATAACGATCTTCTTAATTTTCATATATGAAAATTAAGAATAGTTATAATTATTATATAGATTAATTAATATAATTATTGTAAAAATTAATTATAATTAATAACACGAGTTCAATTTTTTTAGTTAAACAGCTACCCAGCGACGTTTTTATCATATTGTCCGACAATTTGACTTCGGATTGGGAAAAGGTTGCATCAATGCTTTCATTTAACAACTCAGATATTCAATTTTTTCAGAAGTTCTATTGCACATACGAGAAAACGTTTCAAATGTTCTTAAAGTGGCGAAGAAAAAATCCTCTAGAAAAATGGCGTAAAATCAAATCAATTTTAACAAATATTGGTCGAATGGACCTGGTTTTGGAATGCGAGAGCAGTAGGTTCTTGAAAATTTGTATTTAGAACAATTAAATGCTTTTTTTTTTTGTGTTGAAAAACTAAGTCTTATTTTATTCTTATTCAACCAATTTTTAGAATTGACGCCGCTGTTATCTACTTTGCCTACCTGCAAGAAAGACGTAGACGTGGAATATGGAAAAAAGAGAGACGTGGATGTGGAATATGGAGAAAGTAAACTTTTAAAACTAAGCTTTTACATAAAAATAGTTTCCAGAATGAAAAAGAAATTTGAAATAAATGTTAACATTCTTTTTTTATGACATCTTTTCAGAAACAAAATCGTGTACATCTTTATATGGAGTTCAACCACCATGCTCAACATTCTTTGCCCGTAAGAAAGAGCTTGATCAAATATCCCAAGGGATAAGTGAGTTAAAAAATTCTGGAAAGTGGTTTTTGGTTATAACAGGGATGTCAGGTATTGGAAAAACACAACTCATCAGAAAGTATGTAGAAATATTTCATGAAATTTACAAAAACATTGTATGGATTGACGCAGCGCATGACAAAATAAATAATTCCATGATAAATCTTTGTCATCAATTGGGGGTGAGCATTAAAGATTCGAAAAATGTCTACTACAGTAATGAAACAATAATTGCCAAAATCCATAGTCATTATACAGGAAAGACGTTGTACATTTACGACAATATTGACGATGAAAGCGTTAAAAATTTCGAGAAGTATGTATCGCATCAAGCCGATTCTTACACATTAGCCACTTCGCAATGGAAATGTTGGTCTCCCAACGCACTTGTAATTCAGATTGAACCTTTCTCGGCCGAAATTGCCTTAGATTTCTTAAAAAAATATATTGAAGCAAAGAGTGAAAAGGAGATAAGTGAACTAAAAATAATAATTGAAGCTCTCAGATATCATCCTCTGGCTTTAAATCAGGCTCTACTTTACATAAAATATACAAACGTCTCTTTGCAAGATTACCTAAATCTTTTTCAATCTCATCCTGTAGATGTACTTGAGGAATTTCTTCATACCGAAGAAGAAAGTAAATCTGCTATAGCATCAATCAACATGGTTTTAAATAAATTTAAAACTGGGAACGAGACGTTGGCTTTAAATATTTTGTATTGTTTGTCATACTGTGATGGTCGCAGCATAACGAGAGAGTTTTTGAAAGAGGTCTCAGCTCACCTAAAACAAAATGATGACTACTATATTAATCATGCAATTATATTAATGACTAACTTTTCACTATTAAATCAGAGTGATTTGAGAGCAGAAGCATTCTCTATGCACGAGATAACACAACTAGCTTGTCGACATTTTCAAAAACAGAATCAAGTTGAAAAAGGTACCATTATTTGTTTTATGAGAGAAAAGTTGCTAGGAGTTAAAGACAATTCTGAATATGGTTACATTTGGTACAAACATTTTTTGCATATGTTTTGGAAAAATAAAAAGGAAATGGCCAAAGAGTTCAGTAAATTCTCCAAAAAAATATTTGTCTTGTTAGCGAGTAAAGGTCTGTTTGAAGACCTCTTTCAAATTTTGGAAGAAATTGAAGAATTTCAACGAGAAAAGTGTGGTATCAACGACTCATCAACTTTGAACACCATTCATTACAAAGCACGTTGCAGGGATTGCATGGGTAGATATGAAGAAGCTTTTAAAATTTATTCTGATGTTGAAAAGTCACAAATAGACAAATACGGAAGAAGTCATAATCTAACAATGACAACAAAAAATAACAAAGCCCTTTGCTTGATTAATATGGGTAAAGCTGAAGAAGCGTTTCAAATATATTCCGAAGTTGAGAAGTTTGAATTAGAAACTCTAGGAAAAGAATGCCATTCAACGTTAATTACAAAAAACAACAAGGCATTGTGTATGTACCACATGGGTAATGTTGAGGAGGCTTTTCAAGAGTTTTCTAAAGTGGAAACTATCCAGACAAAAGTTTTGGGTAACAGGCATATTGATACGTTGGCTACAAAAATTAACAAGGGAAGTTGTATAGAAGATATGGGGAAATATACAGAAGCCATTAAAATTTATTCTGAGGTAGAAAAAGTAGAAACAGAAATTTTAGGGAACAGTCATCCATCAACATTGACTACAAAACATATTAAAGCATATTGTATGTATAAAATGGGTGAACTCGAAGATGCATTTCAACTGTACAGTGAGGTAGAAAAATTACAAGTAGCAACTTTAGGAAACAAGCACCCATCAACATTAACCACTAAGTATAATAAAGCTCTTTGCATGGAAAGAATGGGTAAATTTAAAGAAGCCAGTAAAGATTATTCTTACGTTCGAAAATTAGAACAAAGTTTTAAAACTAAAGATAGAAAGAGTTGAAAGAGTTCACTTTTATATTCGCGATGTTCAATGATGCTTGTTAATGATGGTGCAAATGATGATTGCTAATGATGTTAATGAAACAACCAATTTTCAAAAACATTTGGATTGAAGGGATTTATTTTGGTTTCGGTTAAAGCATGCACAGCATTGGCTGAAAGCATTTTTTAAATATGCTTTGTTAGACCAGCCATTTGAAAAAGTGTCACAACTCTACCTGGATGTTGTCTTAGTCATGCCTAAATTTCTTGATCATAATATATTTGTAATGGAACAAAAAAACCCAATGTTAAGTGGTTGAATATTTGTGTGTGTAGTAAGGAAAACAGTATAATAGAATGCCGTTTTCTTTTGCATATTCTAAAACTGCCCAGCATTTATGACTATAGTGGCCATCTAACAGGAAAAGTTTTTAGTTTTTTTTTGATGCACTAGAACAGTACACAAAATGTTCAAGTCATTCTAAGAAAATCTCACTTGTCATCCACTCTTTTTCCTGGCAAAATGTTTTTTAACTCATTTTTTATTCATTTTTGGAGAAAGAAATAAAGATTAATGGCAGAAATATTCCAAATATATTCATAGAACATATCACGGTCAGGTGCTGACCATATTCAGTACTACTCAGTGCCTCTACTTTTTTTTTGCCTTTAGTAGCCAATAATTTTTGGGCAGTACTTACTCGCAACCATTTTATATATTTTCAGGAGGAAATTTACACTGTTAAATTATTGCAGATAATTTGGTAAAATAACAGTTGATGTTGTTTTTATTGAAAGTTTGTGCACGAACAAATGATGTAATTTCTGGTGTTCTCAATAACATTTGTGAATTACAGTTTAAATACCCACTTAACAATTTTTTACCAGCAATTCTAAAATCTTGATTAAAACTATGCTTGATAAAATTCTTCTCCACTATTTCAAATACCAGATGCCTTAGATCTTTAGTGGTTAAACCAAAAAACCTCGTCTCCATTAAGAAAATAGTAAACTCATCTTCCAAGGCATGACTTAGTATTGTTCTATTCCTCCCAAATCTCCTTTTGTAGAACCATTGCCTTTTTTATATCTTCGACGCAATATTGTGTTAGAAACATTGAAATTCTTGGCAGCTAATTTCCATCCCTTTTTTTCCCAGTTATATTGCAACTTTTGACTAATAATATTTTTAAATGATTTTTCACTCACATTTGTAAAAGGGTCCAAGTAGTTGGCAACCAGGTAGACAACTTGTCTGGAATTCTTTGCAACTTTAAGCATTGCTTGAAGGCAATAAGCACTTTGTGTGAAATTTACAGGCTCTAAACAAAGATATTAAATTAATTGGCACCGTAGTACCTGGTTTTTCGCCTCCACTTTCTGGGGTGGGGGGGTGGGGGGGAAGGCAACTTTTTTGCCATAGCAACTCATTAATTGTCAAGTGTTAATTAGATAATTATCCTTTCGAATTTTTTAGTTCAAAAGTTTTAACAATTAATTTTAGCTGTTAATTTCAACTTTAATTGGAGAGGAACTTTGAACATTCTGTCACATCTAATTCCACCTATTTCATCAAGTCGAGGCAATTTTATTATCAACTTATTTTCAATCATTCAAACGTAAACATAAAAAATAAAATTCCTTAGTTAGATTGAATTACAGACAATAGTTAAGAATTTTGATTTCTTGGTTGAAGGAACAAAGATGAAGAATATGGCCCATTTGCATTTAAACTCGGATTTAACATTTTAATGATACCTTTCTTCTAAATTTCAGTTCTTTATTATCAATTCTAAATTATCTTGTTATAATTTCCCAATTTTTCTTCATAGTCTGAACACAATCAGTGCATTGCAATATTCAAAGGTTGAAAAAAATAAATTACATTTAAAAACAATTCATTTGACAGCATTTTTTATGGGCTACAAAAATTACTGAGCTATGTGTAAAATTGCGTTTAGTGCACATCCATCACTGTTTTCACTGTTTTCACTCAAATATGGGCGTAAAGCCATTTGCAAAATATTTCTAAAAAGATCCAATCATTATTCGTTTTTTCCAATTGCCATACATCTGCGGTTTCTTTAGGGAAGTAGCAGGCAGTTATATTTCTATAAAGTTAATCATAAAACAAATATTATATTTGCAATATTATTCTTTAATTAAAATAAATTTAAAGTGTAACTTATGATAAATGACAGATAACTCATTATTCTTTTAGGGGAAAAATCTTTATTCTAAAAACTTACAACAATAAATTATAAAAATATATAAATATAGGGAAAAAAGCTCCAACATAGAGCAATTGTCACACCCCATTCCATTACTTTAATATATTCTTTTTTTTTAAATCTAGTGATTTGACATGGAAACAAATGTCACATATGTCGCACCCATTGATCATCTATGTCTCCATGCATAGCACACTTAAGGCATACAGTGTCATCGTCCACATAACTGATACCTGGTGCAATTTTTTGTTTTTTGATCATCTTTTTTTTCTTACTGGTTCTTCATTCAATTGATTCAAGCTTACATCTGATATTGAACTTTCGTCAAAACGTGAAACTTGATTTCTCGGACTGATCTTTCACGCTCAGATGTTTGAAATATGGTCTACCTGTTAATGTCTGCTAAATATTTTTTTTTTGAAGTTCAGTTATTACATAAGTAGATTGGTAAAAAAAAAAAAAAAGGAATTAGTAAGTTTAGTAGTACTGTTTGTCACGTGGAAGTTAAAAAAGACTACTTTGATCAATCAAAACAAACAAGCGCCGATTTCGGTAAAGTATTTCAACTGCTATAGGTTAAACCGGAAAATGATGTTAAAAGCACTCATTTTCAAAATCAGATCATTTTTTACAAAAATTGGTTATAATCCCAAGCAAGGTTGTGAAATATTCCTTAATGATTAAGTAATCATTTATTATACAGAGCTTAATGTCACTCTTTCTTTAAACAATAGCATCAAACAACTTAATACGAATTCTGCAGAAATGGGGCTTAAAGTCTCATAAGGCTAATTATTCCACTTTACACTGAAATATTTATCATGATAATTGAGAATTTCAGCATCATAATCCAAAAGAGAAAAGAATTTTTTTAATCTAATTGTGAATATTTCTCATTCTCTGAATTTTTTTTTACGCAAAAAATATTTGTTAAGTAAACCGTGTAACAATTATCTTCCTATTTGACCATAAGAAAGATTTTGATTCTTCCCTCAAAAACTATTTTTTTCCACTGCGCTCATAAGTCTTTGGCAATAAATAGGAATCCCATTTTCGCAGCATCTAACCTATGGCCATTCAAACTCTGACTTCAGTTTGGTTTCATCTCCTAGAATTGAATAACTGTGTACAGAAATTAACGGTAAATGTCTCTTGTTTTTTAGATCAAGCATAACACTCTGTCTCATTTCTGTAACCGCACCCTACTTTTTTTTAAGTATTTGGACAATAACACACATTTATCAATACTTTTTTTTTTATGTGTATAGTTGCGTCTTTTATGATGATTTTGTTTAATTATAAACACGCGGTTTTTGTTTTGTGACTGACAAAGGTTTAGTATTGCACTGCTGTTGTGTTTCAAAATTAATTCAACTTTTTTCCAAATCCTTCATTTTTGGAAATGAAACACTGAAGTAGATATTTTGCTAGTGTAATTTCTACGTCAACTTAATAAGCAAGATTTAACGTGCCACCCAATGCCTGCGTAAGAAACTTTAAAGTAAAACCCCTTAAAGACTCTAGTTAATAAATCAAAGGGGAGACATTTATTGAAAAAAAAAATACCGGTTATTATTATTATAAATATAGCAACTAACAGTAGATTATTCTAAATATTCTCGCATATTGAAGACTAGAAAAAAACTTCCTTCGTTTATTGTAAAAAAAATGTCTTCTAAAAGAATTAAAAAAACCTCAGTTTTTAGTGGAGATAAAAAGTTTAGCTTTTTGTGAAAATTCAGCATCATGTATTTATATTATAGTAATCATATCGAAGTTTTTAACATAATTGAAGCAAATGTAAAAGAAGTGATCTTAAAATGTAATGGACTTTTTTTTAATACCATCATTTATTATCATGATACCAATTTTATAATAAAATAAGAAATAGTAATAAGAAGAAATAAGAAAAATCGTCAGGAAAGATATTTAAAAGATGATTTGAAAGAAATAAAAAATAAAAATACCAATAATATTTATGCGGTAATTTTACAACAAGAACAGCACTCACTGGAATTGAAATACCTGTCTTCAATAATTGAAGAATCTTTAAAAATGGATGAAGCTCTGTATAAGTTTTTTTTTTTCATTTAATTTAAAACGATCTTTTTTATCTATCGAAGAAGTTCTCTCGTTTTTTTTAAAATGGTGAGTGTAATTTTTCAATGATAGATATTTACTTTTTTGATGTAATCTTCTTGTTTTAAAGTAGTTTTGAAGTAGTTAGAAAGGCTCTTTTTTATCTTCTCCCCCATCTTCTTAACTCTTTTTTATTCTTTTTTAAAAAAAATTTTGTTTAAAATAATTTATTTTAGAATTTTGGATCTCTTGCAAACTTTGTCGGGCAAATGGCAAACAACAGCAATAACAACGGCAATAGTGACATCATGAATAACAAGAGTCAAAATAACAACAACGCTCAACACACTGGCGTCGGTATTGACGCTTTACTTTCTCTATTGCCACAAGAACAGCAAAAAACCCAAAAAGATAAAGTTTTTGATGCAATAGCTCCTCTTGTTAAGGCGATGAGTCCGAAATGGGGTGATGTTATTATTGGAATTCTCAAGAATCTTGAATTTTCAAAGCTGCTTCCGCTCGCGCAGGATCACAAAGAGTTAGAAAAAAAAGTAAAAGAAGAAGAAACAAGACTCGAAAAAAATGAAAAGTTGTCGGAGAAGTCCATTGAAGTCAGAGAAGCTGAGCTTCAGAGAGAATTAATTGAGCTAAAGGAAGCCAAACTAAAAAAGGAGTTAGAAGAACTGAGAGCATTGAAAAACTCTTAGATATTAAAAATCACCAAAAAATTAAAATGAAACAAAGAAAAAAAGCTTAGTAGATTCATAAAACATATTTAAATTATGATATTTTGGGTATTAAATATTTAAAATGGGGAAAATGGGATAAAGGGGGTAAATGAAACTCTTCTAATCAGCATACCAGTAAAACTTTAGTATTAAAATCAATATGATTAGATTTATTTTAAAATAATTTTTCGTAGTCTTTTTATGAAACTTAAAATCAGATATTTTGCAATATACTCGTTCTTATGTACTCGCTCAATATACTCGCTCTTCGGTTGAAAATTTTAGCTTAAGTTTTAAAACTTTTATCATACTTTATCATAACTTTCAAATGTCTTTAAAAAATTCTGGAACTTTTAAATAAAGCTGGAAACTTAGAAATGGAAATAACATAAAGAAAAAAAAACAAAAAACTTTATATGTTTAAAACATCTACAGCTTTTCACTTCTTCACTTTGTGTAGACTAAGCGTCTTCTCTTTTTGTAGGCTAAAATTTTTCACTTTATGTAGCCTAAAGAGCGATTTAAATCTGCTGAAGTCAATGTTTGTGCGACTGAAATCCACGCTCATAAAAAGTTGGTTAATTTGAAAGAAAAATTAAAGTTTCGTTGTAAATAATCCTGCATTGCGTAAATTCGTTAAATAATGATGCACTTCTTCATTAATAACTAAGAATTAAAGCGATATTTTGGATTTGTTTTTTCATTTTACCCATGAGAAAGTTATTCTTGAACAAATATATTTGTCCGTGGATCATAAGAAGGGTTGTCCATACTGATTTACAGCTAAGGTCATATACAAGGACCTCAAAACATTTTTACCAAAAAGTTGAAATCCAGAAAACATGAAAGAGCCAAAAAAGAATTGCTTTACCTGAAGCTGCGTGGAACAACCCTAAAAATATTTTCTTACGAAAAAATATTTACTATTGGTGCGGTTTTAAACGATCGCAACGATTGGTTCATTGCTAAGTCAGCTTCTGATGTGAAAGAAATTTTTATAAACCAAGAACTCTGCTCAAGTCATGGTTTAGGGAGTTGTTGCGTCTGATAGAAAAACGATGCCTCTCCATTTTTTTAAACCTGTTGAAAAAGTGCGAGCTAAAGTTTATTATAAGATCTTAAGGTAGAAAGTTTTGCCGTGGGTGAAGGTGAACTACTCTAATGGGAGTTATGTGTGGACCTAGAATGGTGTCCCACCTCATAATGCAAAAAAAAATTACAGAAATTCTGCTAAAGCAATTTTTTAGATTTTTAACCAGCTGCCTTCAGGCCTTTGTCCAGCCCTTGAACCTCCTGTATTATGCAATTTAGGAAAAATTGAAGCACTCAACCAACAGAATATCTCATCCTAGTGTCGATATTCTCATGCAAGTATTGAGATTAGAAAGGGAAAAAATATCTCGAGACTTCATTTTGAACAGCTGCAACTCCCTTAGACACTGTGTGCAGGCTGCAATAGACAACAAAGGCGCCCATACTGATTAAAATGTTTCTTAATGACGCTAAAAACATTTGTTTTAAGCTATATTGATGTCAGTGGGTTGATTATTGAAAAGTAAATTACTATGTATACTGTTTTTGAGTTTTGCTGTCCAACCCTGTATTCTCATTATTAAACTTTTTTTATTTTTATTCATTTTTTAAAATGTTTTTTAGAATGAATTCGTTTTAAATATTCAGGATGAATTAAAAGTTTGATTAAGCAAAAAAAAAAATCTGAATTCAGCGCCCTTAAATTCTAAAAATTTAATTATTCAACAGAATGAAAAATTGTCTGCTTCATTGAATTACATTATGCTGGTTTAATGAAACTTTTGTGAGGACCATATGTAAACACCATTTGTTTTAATGTTTTTAACTTGTTTTTTTATATTAATACTTCCTAGTCATTTATTTTTGTCTTACTTTTAGTTAAAAATCAAGTTATTCGTTCCATTTGATGCAATTTCACATGCCTTAATTTTCTGTCCTCTTCTCGTCTTGCCTTATTTTCGATGCTATACGTTACGTTTATTAATTGATGACATCAGAACTTTTGTAAAACTTTTTTTTTTTTACATTTTATTGCCATCTAAATAATGATATATGTTGATTAATATATTGTAAGAATATGTTGATTAACGTAATGAGAAACAGTATTGAAAAATTTATAATATAAGAAAGCTTTGAGAAAGTTTTTGGGGCCAAATTTTGTCACGGGTACTTCATTAATTCGCTGCTGCAGTACCAGAGTACTGCAAAACCGCTCAAATAAATTATCCTAAAAATGTAAAGCTTCTAAGACGTTTGGCTTATTGTACATAAAGTTTATTGTACATAAAGTATGACTTGACGTTTGTTTTGACTCTGAGTTTATGAGAATATTTTAGTAGATTAAAATTTCTGTTCCAGTGTTTATAATCGAATCAAATGGAAAAGACTGTAATTCAAATTTTTAACCTAGCACTCTTGGTTTTCTTTAGTTTCCTCGATAAATAAAGAAATTCAAAAAATCACAAAAAGAAATGTAAATGATGCTACAAGTAAACTTAAAATATTGCCATGGCAACTTGGCTACTAAATATGACAAACATAAAATTATATAACAAGCTGCAGCAAAAGGAGTCATAAGAGTTTGCACGCCTTCTCATGCTGCAGAGTCTGCTCTTCGTTGTTATATTCTATTTTATTTTATTTTTTTTTCTTTTTCTTATTCAGCATTTTATGTAAAATGCTGCTAGATCCAGTCACAAAAGGTCTTTAAGAACTTGGAAAGTAATAAGATTAATCAAGGTTTAGTTATAGCAGGTCAGCTTTTTTAAGTTATAAGTTCTTATACCCGAACCAATGCGCACAGTTCAGTTGAGTGGCAAACTCGTAAATCCGACATCAGAATTGAATTAGACAAATGCTTCAGTACTGCTTTGGCTTCAAGATACACAGAAATTTTAGAGTGGTGGAGACTGAAGGCCAACCCTTACCCACTTTTCCACTTTTTACTTTTGACTTACCCACTTTTCGCAAGACTTGCACAGTTCTTTGCATTCCAGCCTCATCATCAACAAAAAGACTTCTCTCTAGGTCAGGCGACAGATTCACATACAAATGAACCTTCATGTAAACAATATTAAAAAATTTGTGCCCGAGAGAAAAACTGACTTTTTCCATCTTTAGTTTGTCGGTATTGGATTGATTTAAAAATAAATTTATCAGTTCAAATTTTTTAGATCTATTTTTGTAATTGTTTGGAAAAAAAAAAAAAGCAATAAAATAAATTTTTCTTGAAATAGTTCAAGTTTTACTCGAGTTTTTCAAGTTTATCAATTTTTAAACTCGAACTTACTTGCCCCTGTGGTTGCATTTAAAAAATAACTAAGTAAGTTTCAAGTAAGTTCATTTGAGTTCAAAAACTTAGATTACTTATATTATGTAAACTTAATTTATAAATACTTTTTTATAGCAAGAAAAAAAATAGAGTTCTTATTACTTAAATGTTAGTTTTAAACGCCCCCCAGAACAAATCTAACGCCTTGGCAATTTCATAATTTCTATATGAAAAAATCAATAAAGACGAATAAACTTGATTCTGCAAATCATTATCTTGATCATCAATTCGATCATTAATCCCACAATAGCTTTCAATATCCGGTGTAATTTTCAAAAAATTAAGTTTAAAAATCATAACCATCTGTACATCATAAAATTGCTGCGAGTATTTAAGTCTTCTGTGAAGTGTTTAAAGAGATCTAAAGAAGATTTGAAAGAAGAATGAATCAGATATTACACCATAAAAACTAAATTATCGAAGAAGATTTTTTCGGCTGAAAAATGGGGCCATATTATAATAAGTAGAAGAAATAGAAAGTTATTTTTATGAGTTTGTATTTTTAAAAAAGTATATTCATTATTAATCTTTTTGATACAAGACCACAAAAAATTTTCTTTTATTTTGCTTATATTATGATCCAATGACTTTTTTTGTTTGTTTCTTACACAAGCTTTTTTGTTTGTTTCTTACACAAGTTTGTTTCTTACACAAGCTTCAAGGTGTCTAAACTTTCATTTCGGCTGTTAATGGCGTTGTTGCTTCAATTCTTTTTTTCTTGTAAAAGCCTATTCTTTTACAAAGCTTATTGCTTCTTTTAAGGGATTCATAGATTCTTTTACGATGTTAGCAGCTTTTTTTTTGAGGTTTATAGCGCACTTCTTCTTTTACAAATGAGGAATTTTTTAAACTGTAAACTGAATGTTCGACTCACAAACGCGTAAAGAAAAGGATTAAAAGTGGAATTAGGGTACGTTAAAAAATTTGTGATATCAAATAAAAGTTGATGATGGCAACCAGGGCAAAATGCAACTAAAAGCCATTGTGCATTAAGTGGCAGCCCAGTTATAATAAATGCCAATATTATTCCGGCAATCATTCGCAGCGATTTTTTATGTCTCATTATTCGTTTTCGCCTCATTAGCACTTTAAAATTATAATTCTGATTATAACATTGCAACATACCCATTGATGGATGCATCTTGTTTAATTGAGACACCTCCTTTTCATCAGTTTTATCAAACTGAGACGTCTCCCATAACTGTTTTTTTATTATACCATACATTTTTACGTATAGTAATATGACAGTACAGAGAGGTATAAAGTAACCAAGCAACGATACTAATGCAAGAAAGTATCTCTTATAAGAGATATTGCTGTTTTCAAAAAATCGGTTGTAGCATTGCCTTTCATCCTCTGAATCCTTTCTCGCTGCGTACTGATAAAAGTTAAGATATGGGACCCAAAATAAAACGGCAAATAACCAAGCGCTAAAAATCTTTAAAAAGACTTGAGATGTCTTTTTATGAAACCGACGTTTTATGGGTGATTTGATCGAAAGATACCTATCAAAGGTGATTAAAACGATATGGTTGATTGAAGATTGAACAGATGCATAATCAAGCGTTAATGATATATGGCACATTGCTTTCCCCAAAGGCCAATATCCAATCACCATTTCCATTATATTCATGTTTGCCGGATAAAATCCAATAAACATGTCTGTGAAAGCTAGCGAAATTAAAGGGATACTTGAAAGACTTGGAACATTTTTATTCTGATAATAAACCAAAACAATGAGCAGATTACCCAATACTGTTGTCAAGCTTAAAAATCCGGCTGCAACCAGTATGAGTAATTTTGCAGGGAGCGCTAGTTTTTCTTCACAAATGGGGAAAATGGTGTTGCTTGCTGAAGTGCTATTGAATGTCCACATTGAAGAAGAAGGAAAGTGCTGGTATTTTGTTATTGTAGATTATTCATTGCAATGATTTCTAAAAAATAATAGAAAATTGTAGAAAATACTGGTTCCAATATAAGTACTAAATCAAAGCAAAAACTGCAAATGGAATTGGGAGAGTTTTCTTTTAATGAGCCAAAAAACAGATCAAAGCATAAATAAGAACATTAATATCCTGATAATTTTTAATAATAGAAAATTATTTTTCCTCGAGGTCTCGAACCATAAACACAAATAGTATTTATAGTTTGAGAAATTCTAACGAACTAAAAAAAAAATTTTAATTTACTTAATTTCAAACAAAAACATACAAACCAGGAAAGTGTTTATGTTGAGTATATGTATTTCATATATATGATTACATTTTTTCATTAAATTCTTTAATAAAGATACAGCCCAGTTTCTTTGTAAATTGCATTAAAAAGTCTGTTAAAGTCCTTATTTTTTGTATCCAAGTATTTGATAATCAGAAACAGTTTAATGAAATGTAGCAGCTGTTTAAACTAAACTCTTAAAAATAAATTTTTTAAAATTTTTAAAAAAACTATCGAACCAAAAAATAAGGTTGGTTTAAAAAGAAATTAATGTTAAAAAAATCCGGCATGCTTTGTTTTTGAAGAAATTCTTCGCATATAATTTGACAACAGCCGATGTCAGTGTCAAATAGCATCAATAGTGTTAGTCATGTTTTACTAATTTATGTTAAGTACAGTGGCGACTTAGAATGATAAATACTAGGGGCGGAATAGTATGCAACACACCTATTTCTCTATATTTTGGAAGCAATTGTTTAAATTAACACTAAATCAAACAACAAAATGTTTTATATAAAAACATTTGTCGAAATAAAAAATGTTCATTAAAATTGATGCTTTTGGAGTATTGTTTTAAAATTCTTATATAATGCCTATTTAGAGCTGTTAAAGAATTTTGAATTTTACACTATTTATTATTCTTCTTTTACAATTTTCATTGAATATTTTCCAACAGTCAGAACTAGAATCACTCTGATACTGGGTGTAAGGGGGAGGTAATTTCGAAACAACGAGGTTTATTCACCGAGTAATTTTTTTGATCGAGGGATTGTACTTTGCGAGACGCTCACTTTTTATTATCATTTCAAACTTTTTTGTGTTTATCTAGAAATTCTTAATTCCTACCTTTGTGACAATCATGTATGGTCATCATTAGGATAGTGTAAAGTAAAAACTAAAATGGTTAGTCAATACTGATATATTAATCTATGTAAATAGATTAATTTTTTCCGCTCAAAATTATTAGAATTAGCGTCGCCGCTAGCCGAATGATATTTCTTGCACCCTTAAAAAAAAAAAAAAACGAAAATTTAAAACAACGTTTACCAGAGTTGGTTTTATACTGTTATGTAATCTAGGCTAGTGATAAATACAGGGTGTGAAGAATTTTAGAGAGGGGGAGGCATGTGCCTTCTCCTCTCGGCTTAAAGGTGTAGGGAATAAGATCAAAGCAAACTTATGTCCTGCTTTGAAAGTGTAAAATGATGAAATTTATTGTTTTGTAGCTTTTGTAGATTATAATGCGTCGTATGTATTCAGAGGGATGTTATAGCGTTATTGTCTACTGATGCATTATTTAGAAATACATAATAATTGGTTTTTCGTATTTGTCTTATTAATTATAAATGCTCTGAATATGAAATGCTTACTCAAAAAAAAGTAATTTAATAATTAAGATACTCTGCTGTGTACTACTAGAGACAACCCAGATTAGTTTTTTAAGAACATTTTTTATAACAAAGTTTTATGCTGGAATAAGAATCATTTACTGCGCCCCTCTTTTTCTGTTACGCAAAAAAAGTAAGCATACGTGAAGTAACTAAAAACTTTTAAGTTAAAAAGTTTTACACTTAGAATAGTTTTTAAGATTTAATAAATCTTTTATATAACTTTACATGAAAGCTGAAATTTTAGGAGACCTTAAAAATCAACTGTTTTCAAAAAAAAGGGCATAAAAACTTCCATTACAAATTTCCTCACACGTTGAAGAAAGATTCTTTTAAAAGAAGTAAATTTTTTTCAAAGAGCAGGGCCGGATTTAACCATTTCGGTGACCTGTACCAAAACATTGTACGCTAAAAAAACGTAAATATAAATGTTGTTGGTTTGCACAAGGTCAGTAGTATAGGGATGTTTATGTCTAAGTTTTTGTAAAAAATTCAATGTTAAAAAAAAAGAAGACAAATTATTAAGTGTATTTGTGTTTATTTAAAAAAAATTTCCTTCTGTGTTCTGTGTGCTGTAAAGCAATTGATGAAGTAATTTACATTTAGATTTTTTATCAAATTGTGTTCAATTCAGAGAAGATCAAGATTTGCTTTATGACCAATTGTAGATCTTGAATAAATTTTTTACTATTTTTATTGTTGAAAAAGAACATTCCTCTTGAGCATCTTGGCTCTTCCTTCACAAGAAGTACTCAAGATGCTCAAGAAAATCCCAAATGCAATCAATCATATGGGAAAGCAACAGTTCATTTTTTTAGAATTAGTACTGCAACATTCGCCACACTGCTTTTTACTTGATGCTTATCCATCTAATTGATGCTAATCCATTTTTACATTTCAAAGAAGATGATGATCTCATCCATGAAATTCGTTTCTAAATGACAAATGTCTGATATGCTTTTGATACGACTTCTGATATGCTTCTGATATGACTTCTGAAACCGAATTTATCTGAAAATAATAAGTTTTTTTTCTTCTTTTCATCTCCTGTTAAAACTAACGCAATTTTATGTGATTTAAATTGCTGCATAACATTAGTCAATAAAAAAAACATTTAAACAATAATCATGATTGGTTACCTGAAATTCATTTCATTAACAAGTCAAATGATTTTTTAAAAATACTTTTAAATATTTAAAGTTAGAAATAAATTATGAATGATGAATGTTAAAAAAAAAAAGCTGCAATTTATGTAGTTGTTTTTGTTTGGTTTTTTTTCGGGCCAATGACCATCCATCCTGCTATCGTCCATCCAGTCCTACTAAATAGTAAGGGAGGTGGAGCAATGGAAGATTTCTCTGGGCAGTTTTCATTCGTAATTATGTGAAAAGAATGGTCACCCATTAAATAGTTATATAGAAGGAAAGGTCATCCCCTAAAGAAATTATGAAATGCTGTAAGTGACACACAAAAAAGTTACGCTTTTCAAAACACCTGAGTAATACACCATCCTTTAACAACTTTTAACATTATTTGACAAACTCAAAAATGCTGATGGTACTGTTCCAGTTAAATAGTTTCAATTCTGATTCATTGATCAAGTTTTTTTCAAAACGATTGTTTCATGTTCCAGAACTGCAATCAATGAGTTCTAACGGTGAGTATAAGATTTGTCCAGCTGGTGTTTTTAGTATTGTCATGCGCGCTCTTTTTCACTTTAGTGTTTGTTTTTTTTTAATTTTTGCTCCAGTTTTACATTTCTTTCTCTTTTTCTAGCTAATAGAATAATTAAAGGAAATGCATTATTAGTGTAAAGAAAACAATTAACAGTTAATAAACACAGCTTCCTAGCTGGCACACTATGTCATAGCAACGTTGTGATTTGGTTGATATGTGGTCGCAACGTCGGGCTACCTCTAATTAGAGTCAGCGCAACATCAGTTGTCTTTCCTTGTATTAGAGACCACATACCGACATGATATAGACGTCTATTCCGTGAACTTAACTTTCCGACAAAACTTTAAACGGACGTTGGAGCAAGGTCAATAGTTATTGTGTTTGTCGTTAAGAAGATGTTAAAAGTAAAGCATTAAAACACGACGAGAAAAGCTATTTGCTGCTTTTATCAGTGAAAATTTTTATTTTTTTTTTCATCGTTTTTCTTAAAATAAATAGATAAAGAGTCTAGGGAAGAAATGTATTCTGTAGCATTTGTAGCAATAGTGGGTTAGATAATGCATTTGGAATAGATTTGGAATTATGAGTACAATCACTATCTACTATTCTACTTATCATTACAACTATTACCTAATGATAGAAATAATGAGTAGATAATGATTGTAATTGTAAGAACGGAGATTGTGAGCATGGAAATATACTTTGACTGAAGGTAAGGTTTTTTTTTTGTTTGGTTATGTAAGGGTGTTTGGGTGTTTATACAATTTGGTTTTTGGGTTTCCCTAGGTGTTGAGTACGCATGCGTGGTTCGTGTTTTGTGTAACGGTAGACATTTTGACTTCTAACACTTTTGACCTTCGTAAAGCTTAACAACAAAATCTTAATACAATTAATTGCAATATAATAATTCCTCAATCAAAATATAAATGATAATTAAAATCACTAATAATCTTTTGAAATGGTCTTTCTCATCTTAATTAGATCTTTCAAATACTTGACTCAAGTATATTCATTTAATATTTACAAATATTTACAAATATAGATAACAATATGCAATCAAGTCACTCAAAAATACTCTCTTACCACCTTTGGACCAAATGGCCAAAGTGTCTATCTATATTAGAACTATTCTATATATATATATATATATATATATATATATATATATATATATATATATATATATATATATATATATATATATATATATATATATATATACACACACATAGCCACCGAGAGAAATTTCGGGCCCTGGGAAGGTTTTCCAAAGGGGCCTTCGTTGTCATCAATTATATACCCAGGACCAATAGAAGCGTGCTCTGGTTATTGAAAATTAAAAATGAAAGTTAATTCATTAGATCTTTTAAAAGTCAAGACTATTTAAATCTTTTAAAAATTATTTTAAAATATTATTTGTACACACACGGGGCCTCGGGAATCTTCCCCGTCCATCTCCCCCTCCCCTCTCGGCGGCCATGTGTATATATACAAAACAAAGAAATTACATCTATTTATGGTACTTAAAGTTTTATGCCTTTCCGCAATCATCAGCCATGAAATACAAAACAAAAATAATATAACCGTTAAAAACCGCCAAGCTAATGAAAGACATCATAAATTCACACAAACACAACATTCATTTAAAAAAACCCAATATCAGAGAAAGAACTTTTATCTACATCGATAAAACAAAGTGTCCTTTACATCAACAAGGCCTCATAAGAAACAAAGTTTACCAAACTACTATCACTCCATCAACCCAGAAACAGAAGGAAAAACCTGTTACGGCATCAGCGAGACATCCTAACATAACAATTGTTCTTCAAAAGTGATTACATTGTATAATTTACTACAAAAAAGGAAATTTGTAACGGAAGGAAGAAATTGAAATTTTATTAAAAACATAACCGTGCAAAAGTTTATAAACAAATGAAAAAAATTTAAAAAAGAGATATTATTTCTAATTCCTCCACAATTTTTATAACAACACATTAGTATTTTGTTGGATAACCTCTAGATTTTAATAATGCTTGACACCAACTAGGCATATGTTGATAAGCTCATCTTTGGGGATATTTGCCCAACAATTCGAAAGTGCCTTGAGTATATCATTTTTATCGGTCGGTTTTTCGCCCTTCAACTGACAATCAAGATGTTCCCAAAGATGTTCTATTGGATTTAAATCTTGACTTTGAGAAGGCCAGTCCAAAAAGGAATTTTTTTCAAATTTAACAAACCTTTTACAGAGTTTTCATGATGCTTTGGATCGTTGTCTTGCAGGAAAATTAAACCACAAGGCATTTTGTCCTTTCCATGTGGTAGCATAACATTCTTAATTATATCTAAATATAAATTCTGATCAATTATGCCTTCAATGCGATG
This sequence comes from Hydra viridissima, assembly GCF_058129835.1. Classification (NCBI taxonomy): domain Eukaryota; kingdom Metazoa; phylum Cnidaria; class Hydrozoa; order Anthoathecata; family Hydridae; genus Hydra; species Hydra viridissima. The sequence continues at coordinate 3,478,876 of NW_028324313.1, read as the reverse complement.
AAGTGAACCAATAGAATCACGACTGAAAGATCCCTAAACCATTATATTGCCACAACCATGTTTATCTGTTGGTATTTGATACTTAGGAGTAAATCTTTTACCTTTCGAACGTTTTACGTATTTGATACCATCGCCACCAAACATTTGATACCATCGCCACCAAACATTTGATACCATCGCCACCAAACATTTGATACCATCGCCACCAAACATGAAAAACTTTGATTCGTCACTGAATAAGACTTTTGACTATTCTTTTTTCCAATGTAAATGTCCAATGCAAATGATCTTTTGCAAACTTCATTCGTGCTAATTGATTATTTAATACTATTAATGGTTTCTTGGCATTACGATGACCAAAACAAGTTATACTAACGCAGGCGACGTTTTGTAGTATCTACGCTGTACTTAAAACCATAATTCATGCTCAAAATACCATTTAATTCGACAGCACTTCTGCGGGGATCTAGTTTTGATTGTCTTACCAAAAGTCTGTCTTGATGTTCTGTAGTTATCTTAGGCTTGTTTTCAAGTGTCTTACGGTCTCTATATCTCTTAAATAGTACGCTGATTGTTGATTTAGCCACATCATAAAGCTCAAAAATTTGCTAAAAAAGAAATCTTCTTCTCTACAGCACGTGTTATTAAATTTTTCTTTTCTTGTGACGATTCCTTAGACTTTCCCATCACTTTTTTAATTCAATTTAAGTTAAATATAATCTCCAGTGAATCAGTTTTAATAATAAAATGTTTTTCTTACTGAAACTTTAGTTTTTTTTAATGTGGGCATGGAACTGGTTATAAACCACTGATCTCAAAATATAACTGGATAGCGTATACCAAAAAAATTTTTTAAACCAGTTTTGGCCTCCCAATTGGCGGCGGAATTAAGAATGGTGATATGAAAATTAAGAAACTGATGATAATCAAGTTTTATTTCTTTAGCTCAAATATTGATAAATATATAATTTTCTAATAAAAATCTAGTTTTTTTGTTTAACATAAGATTTTTTTCATAAAAATAACGGAATATTACATATTTACATAAATTTCAAATATAAATATTTTTTTATTTAAGAAAACATATTCTTACAATAAGTTGCTCTATGTTAATTTTCTGTTTTTGGTTTTTTAGAATGAATATAATAAAATAAAAATTCTCAGTAAAACTAAGTACAAATTTTAATTTTAATTTGCTCAAATTTAGTTTGTTTAATAAAAGAAAAGAAAAAGTATTTGTTTGCTTGCGTAGAAATCTCAAGTTTCAAATAGTTAGCATTTGTTATATAATTTATGTGCCTTTTAGTTCTTAACTACCCAATGCTGTGTGCTAGAAGGTTAATAACACAGGCATGGTAGACATCATATCATATCATAAAAATATTTTTGATTGGTTTTTTGAATAGGATAAGTTTTGTTAATTGCTTCCTAAGCTTTTTTCCAGTTATTTTGGCAGTTTATTTTTTACCCTGGTGATAAAGATATATTTTTGCATAGTTTTTTGAAATAAATTTAATCAGTGCAAATAAATGGTTATCAGTTATAACTGAGCCAAGCATATGAGAAGTTTGTTCATTAAATATTTTTGAGTAATCAACTGATCTCAAAACAGCTCTAGAAATGGCATTTTGAATTCCTATTTCATTTGGAAGGTTGCCATTTATTGAGGCAAGCAACCTTTGGAAACATCTTTCAGTTTCTTTGCATATGATAGCAACACTTTTAGTTGGTTTAATTAACCCTCCTCTGTCTTTGAATTTTAAAAAACTGGTTTGTTCGAAATGATAAGAAAGTACTAATGCATTCCAACATTTAATGCAGATGGTTTATTGTAAATTTACGTATCAAAAATTTTTTGATAAGATATATAATGTTGATAATGTTTGATAACATACAAAATATATGTTATCAAAACATTCCCTTAATAATTTGTTTTGAATAACAAGTTAAAAACAATTGACTCAATAATTGAGAGCTGAAATATTACAAAGAATAATATATAAGTAAAATAACATATATTAAAAAATAATATTTTGTACTTAATATTTTTATTAAATACTATATCCATTAATTACATGTATGTATTAAATAATTCTAGAAGGAACCCCTGAGTTGTGTGTACTCACAGCACTCAGCTAATAGTTCATGCAGCATGTACATATCTGGTATCTTGCTACAAAAATTGAAAATATAAAATTTGTCAAAATTGTAAGTAGACACCACTGCCGCTTACCATACAGTCATGTTATCAACCTTCTAGCACTTTGCATTGGGTAACTAAGAACTAAAAGGTACATAGATTATGCATGAATATTATTTAATCGTAAATTGCACTTAAAAGGTATATCGAATATTTTGTACCTTAGTATCAATATTATTACTTTAGTTGTCTGATTTTTTTAGAAATCATTTTATTTCTTTAAAGTCATTAAAACTTTATTTCATAGTCTAGTTTTTCTTTCAAAACTCTATTTATTTTCTTTAATATTTCTGTAAAAAGCCTTATAAAATGTACATCGATCACCGCTAAGAGCTCCGATCGCCGCCATCTTGGGAGGCCTATTTTGGCTTCAATTTTTTTTGAAAAAGGCAATTGAATACGCTATCCAGTTATATTTTGAGATGTGTTATAAACTTTTTTAATGGGGCATGGAACTGGTTACAAATTTTGCACGATTATGTCTTTAATAAAATTTGAATTTCTTCCTTCCGTTACAAAATTTTTTTTTTTTTAAGTAAATTATACTATGTAATTACTTTAGAAGAGCAATTGTTAAAAACTCCATTCTTTTTCAGTGAAAAGGCAAAAGTTATGACAAAAAATCTAGAAAACTTTTGCAGTTTATAAACTTTTGCACGCTACTGTGTGTGTGTGTGTGTGTGTGTGTATATATATATATATATATATATATATATATATATATACACATTTGCACGCTACTGTGTGTGTGTGTGTATATATATATATATATATATATATATATATATATATATATATATATATATATATATATATATAACGTAACTAACCTGTCATTCATTCAATATTGTAGAAGAACACCTTTATAGTTATATACATTTGTAGAACTATTGATCTATAACGTTGAATAGATGGGTTTAGCAATTTTGCAAAGTATTCCATATTGCAACCACTAGGCGACGTATTACCTCCTTCAATAGCGTAGGACCAACAATATTGTATTGATTTTTTTTGGTGGTCGAGCTGTGGTGTCAAATAAGGTTTCAGTTTCGCTGCTTCAAAACAAAAATCTTCTTTGAAGTAATGAAACTGATGCAGATGATGAAACTTGACTAGTAATACCTGTACACTGCCAGAATTGTAACGCAAAAAAGTTAAGAGACAGTTAATTTTTCTCGTATAAAAATTGATATGAAGATGTTTAGTTTAATATAGTTTGCAATCTACTATGCTTCTAAAATATAACTAAAAATATGTTTTTAAAATAAGGTTAAACGTTTCCATGAGAGAAAATCTTCAGGTGTAAAAGGTTTCATTGTAAAAAAAAATATAAATGAAAAAAATCAGAAATTGTCAATCACTTTTTAAAGGAAGGATACGAACGTTCAACTTTATGTAAGGTCTTAAGTTACAAAGTGGTCGATCAATCAAAGACAAGAAAATAACACGACGGCCATTTTCATGATTATTGACTAAGACTCAATTCATGGGACTAGTAAACAATAAATATGGACTAAGTCAACAAAAATTGGGCCAGAAATATGGAAAAAACTATCAAGATATTTCGTTCCATCTGTCGAGAATGCAAATATCTACCATAACGAACAAATACTCCAAAAAGTAGTGATGATCAAGCTTTGAGAGCCAAAAAAATGAATTGAAGTTTGGTAAACCATCTTTATGGAAAAAAAGAAGATATATAATGATCGATAACGAAAAATATTTCTTATTTAATGGTATGGAAATGCTCGGAAACGCAGGATTTTACACCAATAACATGGAGATGTGTTTAGAAAACGTCGCAGGAAAAGAAAAATTCTCTTCAAACGCTCTTGTAGCAAATTCAAATACAGTTATATTGACTCAATTTATTTTTGTAACCAAGTCATGTACCTTCAAGTCTGAGCTATATATTGAAGAATGGTTCATGAAAAGAATATTATCCAGAATTTCAGTACATATTTTGGCCCGATTTAGCAAATGCTAATTACTCAAATGTAGCTGTTGCAAACAACCGATCAGTTAGTCAAAAGAATCAAAACAAAATTGAAAAAAAAAAAGACTTAGAGTACTTACAGTCCATTTTGAAGAGAGTCAAGGCAAAATTAAGAAATATATCAGAGTATGGTGTATCAGAGTATGGTGTATCAGAGTATGGTGTATCAGAGTATGGTGTTTTTTGGTATTTAAAAAAGTGAAAACTTATAAATGAATAAATATTTTACAAAACGCAAAAAACCGTTTGCTTATTCTTTTCTTAGTTTTTCGACTCATAAATTTTAAATGTTGTTTCAACTTTTTGCCACCCGTTATATTTATTAACTTTGTATTATTCAAGGACATGTTATCATCTGCACAAAAAGTCTTACCAGGAGCAGCAGATATTTTACGTTGCATTGGGAACACTTGAGTCATCATCTCTTGGTTTACTTAAATCTAAAAATCACTGGCTAAGCAATTCAAAAGTAAAAGTATGCCTTTTAAGATACCGCCCAAGATTTGTCATAAATTTGTGTTAAGGCAAGCTTTTGCATCTGTTGAATTCCTTATCTCTTCTTTCATCTATTCTAAGTTCAGAGGATATCGCAGTGACTAAAATATATCTTCTTCTTTGACTTTAAATATTAGCTCACCACCATATTTATAAGAACTTTATTTCTTTCAAATAATATCCAGGAAAAAAAAATTTATAGAAATCTTATAAAACTTGTATAAAGTTTTTGTATTCTATAGAAGTCATACAAAACTTCTTTAAGTTTCATATAAAATTTTTTATTCAATTTTAAAATATCATAGAACTATTTGCACTGGGTACAATATCTTTCTTGATGCATTTCTAAAAATTCAACTTATGGTTCTTTGTTAGCCTTTAGCTAATTCCCTAAAACGATCCTTACAATAATTTTTAACTATTAATTTCATAATAGTGAGCCTTTGGATCATTACTTCTGGTGGCTTGGGATCCTGGGATCAAAAAAAAAGTTTTGAAGAGATGTGTTTTCAAAAGTCGATAAATGAGGCTCAGGCCGAAACACTCTATTTGGCCTTCGGAACCCGGAGAAAACTCTAAAGGGAGGTGGGGGAAGAGGAGGGTAGTTTTCGCTACCCCTCTTGCAAAATTTATTTTTTGTTTTTCAAACTGACAAGTGTATGTAAGGCATGCATATGAAGAAATAAATACCACCCTGCATAGCAACCGAGAGAAATTTCGGGCCCCGGGGAAGTTTTCTTAAGGGGCCCTCATAATGATCAATTACATACCCAGGACCAAAAGAAGCGTGCTCTGGTCATTGAATAATGAAAAATAAAATTTAATTAAATCTTTTAAAAGTCAAAACTATTTAAATACTTTAAAAATTACTTTAAAAAATTGTTTGTACACACGCGGGGCCCCGGGAGTCTTGTACAGTAAAACACGGTGGTGGATCCCCCGGGAGTCTTGTACAGTAAAACACGGTGGTGGATCAGGTATAGTCTGGGGATGTTACTCAACCAGTGGGAGAGATGACCTATCAAGAATCCATAGCATATTGAAGAATAATTATTGAGATATTCAAAATGATAATCCAACCCCATCAGAGCTACATTTAACTGGGAAAAACGTTATTCTGCAACAAAAAAATGACGCAAAGCATACTGAAATAGTATGCAAAGAATATGTAGAAAAGAAAGAGCACAACAAATTATGAGATGACTGCCTTAATTCCTAGATTTCAATTTTATTTAGTTGCTATAAAAATAATGAGATCATAAAATCCAAAACCATTGTCCGAAGTTCAAAAATAATATTTGGGACCATTACAGATGCCTCGGAGCCACTATCCTATTGACAATCATGAAGCTTTTGTACAAATATAAACTCTAATATTAAAAATTCATATAGATATATATTCTAATTTTATTGTATTTGCTGTATGTTGTTATATTTTGTTATCTGCAGTTAACTTACAAATTACTCAAATGTGAAAATGCTGTAGATGATACGCTGGCCTGTGCGCTGGCCTGTGCGCTGGCCTGTGCGCTTGCCTGTGCGCTTGCCTGTGCGCTTGCCTGTGCGCTGGCCTGTGCGCTGGCCTGTGCGCTTGCCTGTGCGCTGGCCTGTGCGCTGGCCTGTGCGCTGGCCTGTGCGCTGGCCTGTGCGCTGGCCTGTGCGCTGGCCTGTGCGCTGGCCTGTGCGCTGGCCTGTGCGCTGGCCTGTGCGCTGGCCTGTGCGCTGGCCTGTGCGCTGGCCTGTGCGCTGGCCTGTGCGCTGGCCTGTGCGCTGGCCTGTGCGCTGGCCTGTGCGCTGGCCTGTGCGCTGGCCTGTGCGCTGGCCTGTGTAATTATCTAAGGAATGTTCCAAAGCCAAAATTCATAAAACCAAAAGAAATATGTCAGTTAAATTCAACCGAAAGTTCTAAAGTTTTATTGAACATTTTTAAAAAACTTTTTGTTTCAATTTTTCTATTCCTTGAATAGCCAATGTAATATATAAGTTTGCTAAGTAATTCACAACTATATTTTTTGCTACAGAATATTTCAAAATATATCTATTATTAGAAATAACTTTTCAATTATGAAAAATAATGATAAAACAACTTAGTATGCTAAATGGTATTTAACAGGTTCATTTAACATTCTAACCCAAAAAAAGTTAATAATTGTAGAAAAAGTCGTCGAGTTCAACAGCGGCAGTCTGTTTTGTTGTTCGTTGTCTAAACAAAGATTTCGATTCATCTGCTCACCTAGTTCTTTAATGTATTTTGAAACGATTCTAGTTTTTCTTCATCTTATAGATATTCAGTAACAGAAAAGTCTTCCTTTCCATTCGTTTCAAAATTAAAATTTTTTCGTTGGTTTAACTTTGATTTAGCCGGCCAACTAAATCTGCACATGACAAATTTCTTCAGCTGCGCTCGAAAACTCTGACTAACAAACGCGTAAAGGAAAGGATTTACTGTGGAATTAGGATATGTTATAAAGTTAGAAATGTCAAAAACTAACTGATTATAGCAAACACGGCACAAAGAATTCAACAGCCATTGTGCATTAAGAGGCAATCCAGTAATAATAAATGCTAAAACTATACACGCAATCATTCGCATTGATTTTTTCTGCACAAGTATAGTCTTTTGTTTCTTCAACATCTCTATTTTTCTTCTTTGCTGCTCGTTTTCTCGTTTTAATACCTCCGACCTCAAAGGTAATGTGTAGCACTTAGGTGTATCAAAACCAACCGAGTCTGCGTTAAATTTTAAAGTTTCGTGTAACTGTTGTCTTATCAAAAGATACATTTTGACGTAGACTACAACGACAACGCTAAGCGGAATAAAATAACCAAATATAGACGTTAAAGCAAGAAAATATACTTTAAATGATACGTCATTTATTTCTGAAAACTTTTTGTAACAAATTGTTCCCGTTACCATTTGTTTTCTCACCGTGTATTCATAAAAGCTTATATAAGGAGCCCATAGTAAAAACGCAAAGAGCCAACAGCAGACTAACTTCAACAAAACTCTTGATTTTTTTTTATTTGTTCGATGTTTTAAAGGATGTTTAATGGAGTAATGCCGATCGAAGTTGATTAATACTATGTGGTTTATCGAAGACTGAACAGATACGTAATCTAATGTTAGAGAGATGTTACACATCACTTTCCCCAAAGGCCAATACCCCATCGCCATTTCCAATATGTTCATATTCATTGGATAAAATCCTATAAACATGTCTGTGATAGCAAGCGAAACTAAAGGGATATTGGTAAGGTTTCGTATCCGTTTATTATCGTAGTAAGCGAAAACAATCAGTAGGTTCCCCAGCATCGTTGTTAAGCTTAAAATCCCTGACGCTGTCATAAGGAGTACTGTAAAAGTCAAAGTTTTTTCTTCGTTAATAACTGTATTGTTGGATACCACTGAGCTGTTTGATACCACTGAGCTGTTTGATACCATTGAACTGTTAAAACTCAAAACCATAATAGTAGTTGAAGAAGTTTTTTATCAAACTTTTACTTCAAAGATTTATTTATTCCGTAAAAATAACTTTAGTTTGAGTGATAAAATTTAGACTAAGGCTAAAACCAAGAGTAAATCAATGAAAAAAAGACACATTAAGAAATTCTGTTTTATTTAATATTTAAAAATAGTTTATTCTTCTAAAAAAGTGAAAAGTTTAAATAGAAGTTGCTTAACACATTTTTTTAAGTTTCTGAAAAATTATTCATTTAACACATTATTTTTAGTTTGTGAAAAATTATTCATTTAAAGGACAAAACGGATGTACTGTTTGATTCATGTTTGAACGAAGTTTGATTCATTTTTACTTTTTTAAGATTTTTTATTTATAAATACCAACATTCATTTTGTCTGATCAATGTATTTTAAATACTGCCGAATAAAGTTGAAGATTCAATTCGGCATTTTTGAAATTACAACTAATAAAAATCTTTATAAAGTTCTTCTCTATAGTAGGGAACAAGGAAAAATATTTATGACAAGTTCTAATAATAATAGTGATAATAAAACGTCAATAATAATGATAGCTTATGTAATATATGTCATAAATGTAGAAGCAGAATGATGGTGATCTTTTTGTAGGGAATCTTTTGATTGTGATAAGAAAATAAGATTATTCATCACTACTCTGTGTAGTAACGGTGCACAAACAGCATTTCAATATTTGCAAGGTCTGTAATAATGAAGAATACTTGAAGTGCAACCAAGAATGCATGAAAAGCAAAAAAAAAAACAACACTCAAAAAATGGAGAGCAATATTTTATTTAGTTAAAAGAATATTATGACCCCTGCTTCAATGATCCTTTTTAATCTTTGAGGAACTTTATATCTTCGTAGTATGCTTCAAAAATATTATGACCCCTGCTTCAATGATCCTTTTTAATCTTTGAGGAACTTTATATCTTTGTAGTATGCTTCAAAAATGATCAAAGATTTTTTAAGTTCATTTTGTTACAAATTAAATTTACCATTTTTTATTTGTTTCTGTTGGATATTAAACAAAACTTTACTCAAAGAAAAATTTTGTGAATAAAATTTGAAATAAGTCCGAAAATCAAAAATCTATGTGTGAACTGGAATAAAACATTTGTTTTTAACTGGAATCAAGCATTTCTTAACTGGAATAAAAAATTTTTGTCCATCATTTAAAAAACAGAAGATGATAAGTCACATAATTGCTCAATTTTAGGCATTTTTTTAGATTTTTTGCTATTAAAGAATGTCAAAAAAGCTGTTGGAAAAAGGCGAAAGATTTGCAAATAGTTCCGCAACAATCTTGTTATTTATCCATCTGAAATTGAAAACAATAAACAATTAAATTAAATATAAGATAATGTAGACTTTGGTGCATTGTGGAATTTTAATTACTTTGATTTTTAATTTTTATTAGTTTGTGGAGTGGCTCTACAATTTTATTGTTTTCTGTTTTTTTCGCCTTTGCTTTCTCAAAAGGAACTAAATTGCTTTGCTATGCTGTATGATAAAACTCATGCGTCATGGGTTTGCATGGGATTTATACGTCAATTAAAATACCATGGGATTTCAAAAGAGACCGAAGGATTTCATGAAGTAACGGTGAAAAAAACATAATATTTGCATTGCTATTTGGCCATCACGAAAACCCATTTGAAAAACCACGGATTCTGGCTTTTCTGTGGGAAACTTATGGAAAAGCCAGAATCCATATTATTTCAAATATAAAATAAAATACCATGGATTTTTTCAAGATATATCCATGAAAATTTTCCAATGGGGGATCTTTACTCTTTTAATTCTATTTCACTGTTTTATCATTTGTCGTTTAATCTCCAGAATTAAATTTCCCGCTAAAAATTTAAAATTGACGATTAACCAACGGTTTTACGAAATTAATCTTTCATTTTCTTTAAAAACAACCTTCGTCACCAATTTCCTGGGTTAAGGCTTAGTTTTCTATTCTCAGGTGAGCTAAATTTATAGAAAATTTAATGTGAAAGACAACAAAAGTTTAATCTAGTAAACTATGCATTAATGTTTAATCAAGAAAAGCATATTCAGGAAATTGGGATCATTTGGAACACCTGCAATCAATGCACAGCTACAGCGAAGTCTTACTACTAGTACCCAATAACCAATAAAAGTGTGAATTTTGAGAAAGATTAGTCAATTTCCGTTTGAACTACTACTATAATCTGTCTGTGAAGAGAGGCGGTGTGAGTTTATTGAGTTTGGCAAAACTATAAAATGCTATTGTTCTACGAATAATCCGTATTCTGATATAACGATACTGTGAGGGCGGTCTTTTCGTTCAATGTTTTATTGTTTGTTTGTAGTATAAAAGGTTATAGGAGGTTTTAGGAGGTATGGGTTCTAGGCTAATTGAAAAAGTGTGGAAGTTGAGGTTGAGGGTCTGGGGACTGTTTGGTTAGGAAAAGGCAAGGTTTTGTTGTTAAAGAAAAGTAACCGAAGTTTTTAATAAAGAAAAAAAGAAGAGTAAAAGAGGAAATAAAGGATAAAAACAGAAGACGCTACAAGGAGAGTAAGTAAGTATTAATTGTAATTTTGTTAACGTATTGAATAAAAGAGTACTAACTATCATTACAAATTAAAAGAACATTGAGAATTATTGTATAACAGAACTTTTACTGAGAACGGATAACAAAACCTTAAGCCTTTAACCTTGAGTCTTTTTTAATTCTGCTTTTATCGGTTCCTCCTCTTTAATTCTTCTTTTTTTCTTTATCAAAAAACTTCGCTAAACTTCGCTTACTTTTCTTTAATTAATATTTTTTTGACCTCTTTTTAACTCTTTGCTTTTTCTGTGCATCAAAAATTTAAATCACCTTAAATGTTCTTGTTCCTTAAACTCTTCAACTTAAAAAACTCTCTCTCTAAAAACTGATTTTGCAAAAACTCTTTTTAATTTTTCTTCATTTTCGTTCATCCAAGAAGTCCTTCATAACTCGGTTTTTTGAGCTTTTATAATCCTCGGTTATCATCCTCGGTTATCGTTCGATTTTGTTACTATACTTATATAGCATTTATTCACTCGACGGTTAAATATGTCTCTGCCTGTAAGTTTTTTCTAATCGTTGTTTTTAACTTATTTCTTCAATACTCTTTATCTTTATTTACATTTAATTGCATGACAGGTTGAATAAGTCTATGTGTGTACGTCTTTTCCTATCGATCGTTAATTTTTAACTACCTCACAATATTTCCTGGGGTTTGCAAATGAATGTTTTTGTGTCGTTGTCATGATCCGCGTTTTTTTTTTTTTTCTGTTTCTGAAAGAAAGAAAACCTTATGCTCAGCAACAAATGGTAGCTCAAATAATCACTCAATCCTTTTCTAATCAAAATGTAAGCGTTAGAAGAACGTTAGTAAAAAATGTATTGGTTTTTACATTGTAATATGGAAGCTAATCTTATCAATCATGGATTGATGCAAAATAGAAAATAGTTTGCATTTAGCAGTAGGACAGTAGGACAAAAGTGATTTGAACCGCAAAGAAGAATCTACATTAAAAGATTTGTGACAGAGAAATTTCGTGAACGCTCTTAAAAAACCAGACGACTTGGGGCCTCATAAGGGCCTTGATGCATGTTAGTTGTATAACGGCCGGATCAACCAATGAATTTACAAAAACACAACACAATCACGTTTATTTCCATTAACATGGCAATTGAATGACAGAAGCAAACAATTCATCTTTCAACAAGTCCCCAGGTAGAACTGATATACTTCATATATAATAATGCAAACAATACATCTTCCAGCAAGCCCCCAAGCAGAACTAATATACTTCATATATAGTATGCGCTACATGTAGCGCATACTATATTTGAAATATATTCAACGCAAAGAATCAATTTGTTTCTTCGGTACCCTAGTTGATCAGATCTCAACCTAATCAAAAGCTATTGGTCATTGATCGATGTACAATTGGTAAACCATTAAATAGAATAAACTGAGCATTTAAAGCAACTTTTGAACAAGCATTGGTTAAAAGGTGTCACGTGATCTTTGCATGAAATTGGTCGAATCAATGCAGAGACAAGTTCTTATTTGCTATCGAGCAAAAGGAGGACCCTTGAGATATTAAATTTGCATCTTTTTTTTTTTTTTTTTTCCTCACTTTTTCTATTTAAAATCATGAGTAGATTAAACCTTTATGTAACTCATTTTTTGATTATAATTAATTAATTAACTTGTTGTAATTACTTTTTTTTTAAAAAACTAAATTTTTAAATACTTTTTAACTGTTTTATCTTAATAGAATTAAAAGTATTGTTAATAATTTTTTGTCTTTCAAAAATGAAAATAAAAAATTTAAATTCCTTTTTAAGATTTTTTAAATTGAGAAAAAAAAACAGAAAAATTGAAATCAAGATTTCAATTAAACTTTTTATGCTGTCAATCAAAAAAAATTGAAAAAAAATTGAGAAAAATTGAAAGTGGGTTCTGGAAAGTAAAAAAATTGAAAATGGGTTCTGTCTTCTGTTAAGTAAAAAAAAAAACAACTTTGGCTAAGGTAGCTTTAGAAACACTTTAATTGGTCCTCCTCCCGCCTCCAGCAGAATATTTATGACAAGAGAAACAATATTTAAAATATTAAAATTATGTGCAGTATTTATATATCATATCTTTTCATAATTTTTAATTTGAATTCTCTAATGAAATATATTTACATCACTCTACTAAAATCCAGTTTTAATAAATCTATATACGTAATTTGATAAATGTAAATCGATAATTATTAGATATAAGAAGCAGGCGCAGCTCCAAATAAGTAGTATTTTTAAAGCATTTATAGAATAAAATGTCTACTCTATGTTTAATAAGGTTTTGCGAGAGTTCGCGAGTTCGTGAGTTACGTTGATTCACTGTTGAATTGTTCTTTTACCTTACACTTAACACGATAGTTTTCGGTTTTTTCTTTAGAGTTGGATTGGAATTTTCGACATATTCCACAAGTAAGAAACTTTTTGAACTGTAGACGAAAACTTTTACTCACGTACGCGTAAAGAAAAGGATTAACTGTAGAATTAGGGTACGTGAAAAAATTGAAGACCTCAAATAAGGTTCTGTTATAACAACTATTACACATGCCAACTAAAAGCCATTGTGCGTTGAGAGGTAACCCAGTTACAACGAAGGCCGATATTATACTTGCAATCATTCGCAATGCTTTTTTGTGTCGAAGTATTCGTTTTCGTCTTTTCAATAATTCTAAATTTTTCTGTATATCTCCATAGTTTTCTTGCGATCCATTTAATGAGGAAGACACCGGATTCCATTGAGCTGTTTCTGTTGCTGTATTAAACGCTATACCTGAAGATCTGGAAATTTTAGGCACATTATATAGCTGCTGTCTTATAATTAGATACATTTTTCCGTAAATTACAACCACAATACCAAGCGGTATAAAGTAGCCAAGAATGGATGTAATAACAAAAAAATATTTTTTATATTCTACATCATTTACCATCGAAAATTGTTTGTAACATAGCTTTTCTGGAAAGTTTTTGTACCTCGCTGTGTGTTTATAAAAATTTATATATGGAGCCCATAAGGCGAGGGCTAAAATCCATATGATGAGCAGCTTAATAAAAACTCTTGACGCTTTTTGATGCAGTCTATGTTTCATAGGACTTTTAATCGAAAGATAGCGATCGTAGTTTATCAAAATAATATGATTAATTGAGGATTGAATAGATACGTAATCCAACACTAATGATAAGTTACACATTGCTCTTCCTAAGGGCCAATACCCCAATGCCATTTCCATGATGTTCATTGTCACAGGGTAAAAGCCTATAAACATATCAGTAAAGGCGAGCGAAAGTATTGGAACGTTTGAAATGCTTCGAATTTTCTCGTTTTTGTAATAAGCTAGAATAATAAAAAGGTTCCCCGCAACTGTTACAATGCTTAAAATCCCAGCGCCAATCATAACGAGGGCAACAAACTGAGCAGAGTGTTTTGTTGTATAGCGATTCAATGTTAAGTCAGGAGTAGCAGTGTTTGTATATTGTGTATACGAAGTGTAATTCATAGTTAAATTTAAAATGGTGTCTACAAATATAGTAGAAACATCATGTGTTGAATCTAAAATCTTAAACATAATTTTTATAAATTTTATAAAAATTAGAAAAAAAATTCAAATTGATTTTGTTGAGCACAGAAACCGAAATTTAAAAAATGAAGTTTCGAATTGTTAAAAAAAAGAAAAAAAAAAACATTATTAAAGAATTATCATCCAAAAATAATAAAACGTGAATTATAATAAAGTCCAGAACAATGAACCGCAGGGTTTGTTTTTTTTCTCATAAAAATCGTTAATAATTGACCACTTTCTGAGCACTAGAAACATATTCTCTGCATCCAAAGAACGTCTGCTTCATTTTTGTTCTCTGAATCTGCATAAAAAAATAACTCATGATTTTAAATAAAAGGCATACCTCGATATCACCTCAGTTGTATTTATATTCTCTTTGTTTCAACCTCGTGCACATTATGCGTTTAAAGTAAGCGAAGAGTTTTGTAGAAGTATTAATACTTTGAATAGAAACCAGGTTAAAAGACGTGTGAATGAAATGGTTAGCTTTAAAAAGATTGATCAAAGTGCGCGAATTTCAAAAAGGCTGTCGTGTCAAGTCTGAGCAAGATATCGATAATATGGGTATTTGTTTTGTTTGAAAAATGATACGCGACGTTGATTAGCGATTTGCAGGGATGCAACAAAGAAATGAGATACAGATGAATACACATTCTTCACATGGCATTTAATGTGAATGAAAAGCTTAAAATGCAGAAATTTTGTTTGCGTTTTTCTTAAGAACTTAAGCAAATACAAGTTGGTTTTGGTTTCAAAGTCTCGCAGAACATTGAACGGCAATTGGTCAAATAACATCTAACAACACTATCAATTAACAAAAACGATTAGATATAAAAATCATCTTTCGAAATATGGTTTTTTAATTACTAAAACAAATTCGTTGAAGAAAAATCCTTTAGATGGTGTTATTTATGCGTAGCTTCTCAAGATCATTGGCTTCTTTTTCACTTCGATTATTTACTTAGGTAAACACTACTTAAAAAATTAATGTTTATTGATAAAAAGCCTATTATCACGAACGATTGAAGGTATAATAGCAGAAGTGTAATATACTCGCAGCTGTTGAATGCAAATGAAATATACTGTTTATATATGAACCAAAGTGCAACTGTGAGTTAAATCTCAGTTCATCTTTCCACAGCCATTTTAAACAAACATTTGCTGGAAAAAAAAATGTTAAAAATGAAAGAACGTTTTAAATACACAATCAAAATGAAATAATTTTTTCGGTTAAAAATCTCACTGATTAACAAAAAATTTGGTTAAAAAAACTGAGAAATTTAATTACTTATTTGTTTAGCTTTTCTTTTTTTTAACGTTTTTGTTTTGATTCGTAGACTTTGATTTGCGAACAATGAAAAATTATCGCGACCATTCGCGAAAGAACTAAACTACGGTTTACAATTTTAAATATAATTTACGACTGGCAACTACAAATATATATATTTTTTTCACATTACACAAAGCGTGTAAATTAAAAAATTATCGATCGTGAAAACAATAACCGATAAATAGAGCTCAGGCTAAAATTTAAAAATACTTTTTTATTTTTAAAATTTTATCCGCCCCACTCAAGTTGGTATGGCAAAAGTGTTACTAATAAACAGTCGTTATCAATGATTAACAATCATAATTTAACAAAAACCCTATTTTTTAGCGAACATCTTGGGAAACAAAACTCAGTCTCCCACGTTTATCTAAAACGTAACACTCAAACGTAAAAAAAATTAACTAACTTTTGAATTAACAAATTCTCGACACAACAAATCACATAGCATTTTCCTCAGGATTTGTTATATGAAGATTTTATTTCATCTTCGATTGTTTTTTTATTTGACCAACAAAACAGCTGAAACACCCAAAAAAGTTTAAGAAATTTTTTGTAACAAATGTCGACCTTTTCTTGGAACAAGAAAATCACATTTTTTGTTCTTTAGGTGCTACACGCATACGAGACTATGCGGAGTTGCACCTTTCATCTTAACTAATGATGCTGCTAGTGTATTTAGGAATCAAATTGTCTAAATGAAACAAAAAGCCATGCAACGAATTATTTTTTTTTTTTTTTTTTTTTTTTTTTTTTTTTTTTGCATTAAGAAATTTTAGGTTTGCATAAGAATATTAAAAAAAAATCTGACAGTTAAAAAAAAAAAGGCCGTCACAAGTTAAAACAGTTTCTGCAAATAATCCTCCAGAGAACATTTTTATCCACAGTTAAATGTTCTATTTTGCTGAGGTATGCATTTCAAAAGTGATTGGTCAAAGATTTTTGATAATTCAAGTGGCAAAACATTGAAACAGTGGAATAAAGACTTACTTTACGAAATGATTCTCTATTTTCAAACAACATGGTAATAAAAATCATTATCGTCGTTATTATTATCATCTTCATCATCATCCACATCACTATTATTGTAATATATCAAATTAATTTAAGCAAGAATTAACACATGTGATAGAGGGGATCTTTGGGAAGTGGAATCTCGAAGCTCAGTTTTTTTCATATTTTTTCTGGAGCTTTTTATATATTTTCTTTTTTGGATTTTTACTTACAGAAAAATGATATTTGACAGTTTTTTAAATCAGGTTTTGTCTAATAAGAATATAGATATCGAAAGATACAAATTAGAAAAATGACGCTACAATTTAACTAAAAACGACGTCGAAAGCTAAATAAGAAATACTTATAAAAATGATTTCTACGTACTGTTATGTTGCGCAAATTTTCAATTTGAAAAAAATAGATTGCAACGCCGTAAAAGAAAATACATTAAATTGATCAATAAGCCTTGACAAAAAAAAAATACTTTTCAATTACAAACAATCAAAGGTGGAACTAAACATAAAAAAAATATTTTAAAAAAAAGGTTAAATTAGTTTCTATACAAAAAAATGATGTAAGAAATGACCTACATTGAAATGACCTACATTGAAATGACCAACATTGAACTGAAATCATTAGTTAAATGTGAAAGTTGTCAGAAAGCTGACAATCAGATAGAATTAAACAAAAATCGTAAACTAAAAATAGTAAACAAACTCGTAACAGAAATAAGAAAATACACAAAATAAAATCAAATTTTAAAGATGTAAAAAGTTAATTTAAAGATATAAATAAAGAAATTTTGAAATAAAAAAATCGTCAGAAATAATGAAACTTTAAAAAAAAAAAAACTCTTCTTTCTTAATTAGAAATTACGAATACAGACGAAATATAAAATATAAATATAAATAGCGAACAAAAAATCTGAACAACAAAGAGTGAAGGTTACAAAAAGAAAGGAGGATACAAAAAATAGAGCAGTTTTTAGAAAAAAAAAGGGCAGTTTACAACTTATAAAAATATTTTGAGCGTCAAAAAAAAACAACACAAGAAAAATTTAAAAATAAGAAACTCCAAAAACATATTTTTTTTAGGTATTGAGAACAGATGTTACAAACAGAAATTGTAAACAGAGGTTTCTATTAAAGTGTTAATAGAAATGTAATAAACAAGAAATATTGTCTGTAGTAATTTAATTATATGTAATGCGCAGGTGAACGCGCAAGCCGCATGAAATCGGAATCTGATTTGCGAAGTTTTTTAATTTCTCCTCATCTTTTTGATAGGTCTCCGCTGCCTCTTTTGCTCATGGATTTAAGGATTTGGTTTATTGCAAAGCCATCTGTCACCTTTCATTTAAATCTTGAGAAGTTTTAGAAAAGTTTGACGTACTTTATTTGAAGCACAATGAACGTTAGTTTCGTTGGTTTTAAGGTAAAATTAATAAATGTTGGTGATTTTCGAAACACTTAGGTACTTTTCATGAATTGTAACCAACACAAACGCTGATTTTTATTTTGCTTCGTGCAGTAGGTACATAAAATACAATTTGATCAGCAGAGAAAAAAATATGAATATATCAAGATTGTGAATCCTATTGCTACGATGCATTGGAAATCAAAGTAAGAAACAAAGATTTCAACAAAGATCGTATTTTTTGCTCAAGTACAGCAAATAAGTACTAACTTTGTAAAAAGTAATACAACCAAGGGAATTGTTTTTCGTTCTCCAACTTTTGTCTATGCAAAATTAAATATTATGAATTAAACATGGATCCGATGACTTGTTACTGTTTATTTTTTTGTTTTTTTTGATACTGATGAAAAGATATCCGTTACTTTACGAATCATTAGCTATTTTTCGAGCTTATAATCAATACGAGCACACTTTAGCACGTTTGCTACCGAGCCATTTTGTCATGTGCGCATGCCTTGACTTCGATTATTCGAAATTGAAAAAACTTATGCGCAACGAATCGATTATTTTAGGATATATTTTTATTTGATATTTTTTAAGATGCGAAAGGTGCCATCATGATAGTGTTTATTCATAAATTTAATTTTCTTCGGTATAAAAAAAAACTTTGCGAAAAAGCGACGAGGCTATGGCTTCCCTCCCCGGTTGCGTGGGCCCTGAAACAAGCCCCAGGCACTAAAACAAATAGTCTATATTTAACAAAACTAAGCAAAATTAAATAAACGTCATGATAAAAATATCATCTTTAGAACCAATAGAAATTCACGATAAAAAAAAAAAAAAAAAGAAAACCACAAAAAGCACAACAAAATGCCACATTTTTACTTAGAATTCTTAATAAAAAGTTTTTTTTCTTACTAAGAATTCTTAATAAGAAAGTAGCAGTTTGTTGCTGTGCTTTTTTTGGTTTTCTTTTTTTTTTACCGTGAATTTCTATTGGTTCTAATCATCTTTTTTAATACTTAAATTCAATTAAAAAGTTTGAACTGAAGAGAGCAATCAAGGAACGCTGTATTTGATTTAATAATTTAAATTTTTATTGCGTTTTTAAACCAGTTTTTAACTCGTGCTGGTTGGCATTATTTTTAAATTGACACTACGCACTTTTTCAGACAACATTGATCAATTCAAGATTCTTTAATTTGAATGATTTCCGCAATTATTTCTAGCAGGTTTACTTTGTTACAATCTATAACTTTGTAAGAGTCATGTGTAAACAGTTATGAATTTAATGAGCTAAAAAAAAGATGATGTTAAATGCTTTAAATTTTACTAAATATATTTGAAAATTTTTCATTTAAACAGAATTAAGGACTGGTGAACTGGTGAAAATAATAAAAAGACTGGCGAACTGGTGAAAATATCTTCCTTTAGGAAGATATTTTCACCAGTTTCACCAGTATTTATTTATCAATAATTGTACCCTATCTGTTTATCAATAATTGTACCCTATTTATTTATCAATAATTGTACCCTATTTATTTATCAATAATTGTACCCTATTTATTTATCAATAAAATTGTACCCTATTCAACTTAGACAAGATCTATATTTGAAGCTGGAGCTTTGAACTTGGAGAGTTAAGCAGACTTTATTTAGTGATGTAGTCAATATTCTAATCTATGACCTTCAATTATCGGGTACCCATTCGAGTATTGAATTTTTAATACCCGAAAACCCGTACCCGTTCAGTTTTTGGTTTCATCACCGCTTGGGTCCCATATTTTACTAAAAGATTTTTAAAACTCGTAAAAATCTCTAAAAATCATTAAAATTTACTACGACTTGCCGTTGAAATAGGGAAAATTTAGCATTTATGGAGGTATCAGTGAAATATAAAGTAAAATTTAAAAAAAGGTACTAAATTAGATTTTACATGAGAGGGAAGTTAACTAAAGTAGTTAATAAAAAAGACAAGTAAATGAAAAAGGTTAAGATAAATTTAGTTTTGGTAAATTATGTTAACTTTCTAACCATATTATTTGCCATAGTCATCATAGAAATAAAACACTGGCAGCTATAGCACTTTCACCTTTGAATTTTTACTTGCAGTTTTTTTGATTACAAAATAAACAATAAAAATTTTGAGATGTTTGTTTTCATAAACTCGTTTGTTTTCATTAGTTTCTTAGCATGAAATAAATTGAAAGAAATTGGAAACAAGTTTTAAAAAATCATTTTTTGACAAATTTTTTGTTTTCTTCAATGTCATACACGTCCAAAACGTTAATTGCATTGCAGGGGCTTCCTTTATGTCATCATTCGGCTGCTCATTTTGAGTTGATGAAGAGGTTTTGGTTTCTGAGCAGAATTTGAGTAACATTTTTCACTCAAACTGAGAGTAGTGGCTTTTGATGAAGAACAGTTTTTCAGTCTTAGGAGGATCCATGGAATTTCTTCCCTTCGTGACTGTCATACTGGCAGCGCCGAACAAACGTTCTGAGGATGGTGAACTTGCAAGAATGCTCAGGATAGCAAAGGCAGTCTTGGAAAGATTTTTCCATCCATTTAATAACTGCATCAACATCATTTTTATGGGCAAAATGCTTCCTTTTTAATCTTGTCGCGCTCTTCTTCTGCTTCTTTAACTGGATAAATTCGAAGAGAAGCTTCCAATTTTTGAGTGTCGAAGGCTATCGTCGACAGGGAATGGTTATATCTTGGAGTTGTTTTCCCCACTTTTGTGTAACAAACTTGACCAAAACTCCTTGATTGCTTCATCAAAATCCTTAGCCGAATTCTGGCGACTGAATTTAATTTCTTTGAACTTGGCTTCTAAGAACTACACATATTGGTCTGAAAAATATAAAAGAGAATTTAAAAAGTCTGACTTTTATGGGCAAAAAGACTGACTTTAAGGGCAGATCTAAAAATTGCTTAAAGTATGAATAAGTCAGACTTATTCATACTTTAAGCAATTTTTAGTGAGTTTGTGTCCTAATATTTACAACTATTTGGATTTTTGGAATTATTCACAACTATTCCCAATTACTATTTCTTTTAACTAATCGCGACTGATTACACTACTTCATTTCTTTTAACTATTCGCAACTGATTACACTACCTCATTTCTTTTTAACTATTCGCAACTGATTACACTACTTCATTTCTTGAACGGAATTTTCTTCTTTTCACAGGCCTTTCTAAGGCATTCCTTGAATATTGTTGACTGATGAGCAAGGACTGTCATATTGCACAATTTTTTCAGGGGACTCATCAGAGGTGTTTTTGACCACTTGAGATGCTTGCAGCAAGGTGCCATTTGCTTTTTTTTTTTTTTTTTTCTAACTTGCTCTCTTCAAACAGTTATGAAGAACATGAGCAATACAGTTCAGTTTTATTTGAAACATAGGTTCTTTTGTTCCCGATTGCGAACTGTAACACTGACTCCAACAACAACATTTTGGCCCTCGTTAGTGACTTAAAACAAGAGGAGATCCCTCAATTCATCAACCATCAATGTTGTTGTCTGTGACAAAAGTTGCGCAATCTGACAGCCCTTGCTAATCAGGCCTGTGAAAAGAAGAAAAATCCGATTACGAAATTTATATAATCTGCCTCAAGCAGTTGGAATTCAAAGTGTCTTGGTATTTTTTTAGAATTTTCAATTATTTTTGAACAAAATAGACCTTTTTCACAGAATACCCGACAAAACCATCGTTTGGGTATTATTTTTTTAAAGCGGTTAATTGGGTTCAGGTACCGGATAAGATCAATAACTTTCAGGTAAGAATGATTTAAATTACCCGAAAGATCGAGTCGGGACGGCTATGAAAAATTTCAACAACCCGATCTTATCGGTAATACCCATTCTGGTAATCGGGATTCAATAAAATATTTTTTGGCTTTTATCGGTGTCTGATACCCGTTCGGATTGGATCTTGTTCGGTTCCTATAGAAAATTTCCTAAATGAAATTCTACTGTTGGCACAGTTTTCCTTTCACAGGATACATAACGTTGATTACCTGCAATACGAAGTCTTATTTAAAAACAGGTAAATAATATCTTAATAGCTTTTAAGTTGTCGAATGAAATTTCTACCGTTCAATGGCAACCATTCAAAACTTTTCATTATGTCTAGTGATCGTTTTTTGTTATTTGTTAACAACTAAGGAATATTTCGTGGTATTGTTAGCAGTTGGCTTTTTCATTTGGTTAATGAGAAAAGAGCTTCTTGATGGAAACAGCATTCTTAGCTAACTACCAGATATGCGAGCAACACTAATTCACTTACGGATAGTTAGGTAGGATCACAAGCTACTATTGGACATGAAATTGAAAAGATAACAAAAGGTCTAAGTTTTGTTTCTTTTATTATTTATCTTATTACTAATTTATTATTTAACGCATTATTTGCCCGATGGTTTAAAACTGGTTTGTTACTTGAATTATTTTTTCGTAATCACTTCCTGTAAAAAGCTCTGATAGAGATTGACGATAAGAGTGAACCATCTCGCAGGCTCATTGTAGAACCCTTTTCAATTCAAGTAAGTTTTGAAAATAGCAATTCGATTGTTGATTGGGTTGAAAATTTAAGAACATTTTTAGAGTGCTGTAAAATCAAAGAAGTTTGAATAAAGTAACAATTTTATATCAGTTAACAGACCATCAGAGTTTCATCTAAAATTTCAATTTGTTTAGACATGCTAAGGTTTCTATTTCCAAATTTTACCAGCAATGGCAAAAAAGAACTTTATACAAGCCTAGGACTTGCAAACCGGAGAAGAGTATGGTCAATCTAACTACTTGTAGGAGGATACACATTTGTTTCATATCTACCCTGAGAATTTCACATTTTGATGTTTAGAATCATCATAATTCAAATTTCACTTTACTATTTCTCCTCACAATATAGTTTCCTGTTGTTCTATACTTTATTTTTGTACGTTCATATGATACAGTTGTTGGATTCCCCAAAATAGCTTTATATAATACTTGTTTGATCACATTTATCAGATTGATCAAATTGATCATATGGACTCAGTGAGTCTAGAAATTTTTTTAGGTATTTTGTTTATGTTTAATATATTTTTGATTTATTCTTCGTTATACTTAACTTTCATTGTCACCTCGTTAAAATTTAATCATTTACTTCAATCAAATATATTAACAGGTTTTTCGCAACTTTGGTACAAAAGCATGTCAACTAATTTATCAACAAACCCGTAGAATGATTAGGAAACAAAAGATTTTAAAATAAATAGCTTTTAACGACTTATTTGGTTTAATATTTCCATTAAACATTTCTGCATTTATTGATTTACTAAATTTACTACACTTTTTAAGTGATTTTGTAGTTAAAATAACTGAATTGTTTTCTTTCTCGCTTTCTCCAACTTTAGGTCGTCTCACTAACAAAAGCATCTTTAGTTCTTGAGGTCTGGTTCGTTTCGATGCCTGATTGAAAATCAGAATTTTTTCCATGTTGCCGTTGAGTTTCTCGAGTGTTTTTTTTACAGAATAAGATCTTTTTAAATTGCAAGCGAAATGTCCGACTCACAAACGCGTAAAGAAACGGATTAACTGTCGAGTTAGGGTATGTTAAAAAGTTACAGATATCAAATAAAAGTTGATGATAGCAGTTATGACAAACTGCAACTAAGAACCATTGTCCATTTAGTGGTAAACCAGTGACTACAAAAGCCGATATAATAGATGCAATCATGCGTAAAGATTTTTTATGCCGAAGGATTATCTTCTGCTTTATTATCATGTCAAGTTTTCTTTTTTGATCCACATGTGATTCTTTTAAACTATAAGATGAAGATACAGTGTAACAATCAGGTCTCTTGGTAATAGAAAAAGGTATAGAGTTGCAGTCAATCGCAGAAGATGAAGGTACGGAGGAGCAGTCAGGTGTGTTTTCAATACTGGTGTTTAATGCCATACTTTTTGAAGTTTCACAGAAACGAGGTACTTTGTACAGCTTTTGTCGTATTATGCAATACATTTTAAAGTATATAACCAGAACAACTCCTAGCGGCAGAAAGTACCCCAGAACAGTTGTAATGATAAGGAAGACTCTTTTAAATGTTACTTCGTTTCCTGATGAAAACTGGGCGTAGCATTTTGTTTCGCAACCCTTCATTTCATATTTTTTGTATTGATAGATGTTGATATAAGGTGCCCATAACAAAAGAGCGAAAAACCATGCAGTGAACAACTTAAGCAGAATTCTTGTGTTTTTTTGCTGTAATCGATGTTTCATTGGGCATTTTATTGAATGGTATCGATCGAAATTAATTAGAACAATGTGGTTTATTGAAGATTGAACGGATACGTAATCGAATGTCAACGAGATGTTACACATCACATTTCCTAAAGGCCAATATCCTAGAGCCATCTCCATGGTGTTCATAACCATGGGGTAAAATCCGATAAACATGTCTGTGAAAGCAAGCGAAACAATGGGAATGTGTGCAAGACTTCTAATTTTTTTATTATCGTAATAGGACAAAATAATAAGAAGGTTTCCAAAAACTGTAGTCAGACTTAAGATTCCTACCCCTACCAACATGAGGACTGTGTGAACAGAAGCTGGTAATTTTCCATAACGAGGTATACAGGTTGCATTACTGCTGGTAACAGATGTTAAGTTGGCAACCCAATAGTTGGTGTCTGGATTTTGGGTGAAATTCATTTTCGATTTTAATATTCTAAAAGCAAAAAACTTGTTTATTTTTAGAATTACAAAAAAAGCTTTTTTTTGATCGGGGCAAAACACTTTTTTTTTTTTTGTTAGCTTTAATCAATTAAAAATGTAATTTTTTAAACTATTGATTGGATTTTTATAGTTTAAATTTGCATTCAGATAAATTTAAAATCCATTTTCGTTGGTTTTGTAATTTTTTTTCTTTTTTTTTTGTTAACCAGAAACTAAATTTAGTTTTATAAATAGAATGTGATATATATATATATATATATATATATATATATATATATATATATATATATATATATATATATATATATATATATATATATATATATGAACGCCAAAATTTTATTGAGTTCTTTAAAAAAAAACGTAAAGAGATTTTTTTTTTTTTTTTGGTTCGATTTAAATTTTCTTTTTCATAAAAAGCTTTCGTTTTGAGTTTTCCATCGTTGAAAGTAACCAAACAAAAGACTGACTATTTCCTACAATTATAATATTTTATTGATAATTATAATATTATATTGATAATTGATATTCTACATCATTTCTGAATAAAAGCAATTTTTGTAATCAATTAAAAAACACTTTGTGTAACATCTTGATTTGTTTATTTCAAACTTGTTATTTGTAAAGTATTTGCTACTTTAACCACGGATTAAAATCCTTTCCGTTTGTAGAAATCTTACCTTTGACAAATACTTTGACTGAAGATTACTTTTCCCTATTACTTTGACTCAAAGTTGCTAAAAATACATGCTAAGGCTGGTAAGGTTTTTTGATGCGATAATTCAATTATGCTAAATGGCTCTTTCCGTAATGAAAGTCTGAATTGCAAACATGACGATGATTTGATATATTTATATGTCTGAATGTAAATGGTTACATTCAGACAAATAATAAATCAAATATCGTCATGGAAATAAGTTGTAAAAATAAAAACTAGTTACAAAATTGAAAAAAACCAACGAAGATAGAAACCATCATAGTTATTTAAAGTCGAATAAATCAATATTGCTATTTAAAGCCAGAAACAAAAAAACGTCACATTTAAAAAGTGTTTATTTCATTTAAACTCCTTTACCATTACTACTTCTAAAAGGATACAGATTTTATGTTTTGAAAATAGCAATTCGATTGTTGATTGGGTTAAAAATTTAAGAACTTTTTTAGAGTGCTATAAAATCAAAGAAGTTTGAATAAAGTAACAATTTTATGTCAGTTAACAGACCATCAGAGTTTCATCTAAAATTTCAATTTGTTTAGACATGCTAAGGTTTCTATTTCCAAACTTTACCAGCAATGGCAAAAAAGAACTTTATACAAGCCTAGGACTTACAAACCGGAGAAGAGTATGGTCAATCTAACTACTTGTAGGAGGATACACATTTGTTTCATATCTACAATGAGAATTTCACATTTTGATGTTTAGAATCATCATAGTTTAAATTTCACTTTGATATTTCTCCTCACAATATAGTTTTCGGTTGTTCTATACTTTATTTGTGAATGTTCATAAGATGTAGTTGTTGGG
Organism: Hydra viridissima; assembly: GCF_058129835.1. NCBI lineage: Eukaryota > Metazoa > Cnidaria > Hydrozoa > Anthoathecata > Hydridae > Hydra > Hydra viridissima. The sequence continues at coordinate 3,452,590 of NW_028324313.1, read as the reverse complement.
TTCCCCAAAAGAGCATTATTTTTATAGAAAAAATTTAGTAAAGTTAAATTTAAAGGTAATCGAGGTAAAAATTTAGTAAAGTTAAATTTAAAGGTGTTTTTTCCGCAATTTAATGCATTTATAGTAGAAAATCTCCGGGTCTCGAAAGGAACTGAACGTGATACCGGCAAGACCCAAAAAAAATCTTAATGTACCTCGATTACCCAAACGGGATTACCTGATAACTCCGATAAGATCAGGTAGTTAGTAATTTTTTATACCCGACCCGACTCAATCTTTCGGGTAATTTATATTATTTGTACCTGAAAGTTATTGAAGCCTCTTCGGTACCCAATTACCCATTAAAAAGATAATACCCGAACGGTTCTGTTGTCGAGTACTATGTGTAGAAGGTCCATTTTGTTAAAAAAAAAATTGAAATTTCTTAAAAAATTACCAAGAGTGGAATATAACCGCAATAATCGTATTTTCACATAGCTTTTTAGTAGTTAAATAAAATTTAATATATTTTCGTCATTCGTGCAATCTGATTGGCAAAGTTACTGTATCTCACCCTTTATTCGTGCAATCTGATTGGCAAAGTTACTGTATCTCACCCTTTATTTGAAACTATGTTTGAAAGATTGTGATTTTAAAATTTTGAAATTAAAATCGGACGTGCAAAAAAGAGCAAAGTGTTTCAAAGATGTTTGCTCGCCAGTCCAAGTCATTACAAAGTCTTGTCGATGTTGATACTGAAAACAAAGAAAAACAAATTAGGAAGTGAACATGAAAAAGACATTGCAACACTATAATCAGATCCAGATGACCTGCCTCTCAATGAAATCGAAGTCGAAAAACCAGGTAATAGATTATTAATTTATTTTATTTGTTTAGTTCTTGTAAATTTTACACTTGTTACTAATTGCTTTCAAGCTTAAAGTTGCAAAGAATCAAGAGACAATCGGAAGCATTCAAAGTTTTGTTAAAAATTAATTTTAACTAAATGGCGAAATATTTTGCCTAATTTTTATTAAACTTGTTATCTTAGTTGGCCGCCCAAATCTGAAGCGTTTCCGTATTCAAGGAAGTGAGAAAGGAGGTGCACGACAGAAACCCTTTGTCATTTGCCAGTATTTTTCCGGGAACTCACTGCTTCTAAAAAAGGAGCTCGTCAGCTGTCATGGGATTTCATCTGCAGCAAACTTTGAACATTGCAGTATTTGCAATTTTTAAAAGTTTTTTGATAATTTTTGGGACTCGAGTATTAAAAAATACTCGAGTTTAGTTTCCGGGTATTAAAAAATTCAATACTCAAATGGGTACCCGATAATTTATCGGTTTCGGTTCGTTAACTGCCCGTTGACCATTTGGTGATTGTTTCGGGTGCTCGGGTAATCGGGTATTTAACGGGGCTATACCTGAACGGTTTCCAGACACTAAAAATATTTTGAATACGTCATCGGTTACCCGTTCGGCAACCGATGACATTTCTTTATTTATAGTACTAAACAGTTTATGCAAATTTTTTTGGAAAAAGATTTGTGGCAATAATTATTGCGTGATCACATGAGGTCATAGACTCAGTGTGGTCAAAAATATTTTTAGGTATTTTTTTATAGGATTAAGCTTTACTGCAACCTTATTTTACTTTAATCTATACATTACTTCAATCTATATAGACAGGTTTTTCTCAACTTTGGTACAAAAGCATGTCAACTAATTTATCAACAAATACATATAATGATTAGCAAACAAATGATTTTAAAATAAATAACTTTTGACGACTTATTTGGTTTATTTCTGTTAAACATTTCTGCATTTATTGATTTACTAAATTTACTACACTTTTTAAGTGATTTTGTAGTTAAAATCACTGAATTGTTTTTTTCGTCTTTTCGACTTTAGGTCGACTCACTAGCAAAAGCATCTTTAGATCTTGAGATCTGGTTCGTTTGAAAATTGGAATTATTTCCTTGTTGCCGTTGAACTTCTCGAGTGATTTTTCTACAGAGTAAGATCTTTTTAAATTGCAAGCGAAATGTCCGACTCACAAACGCGTAAAGAAACGGATTAACTGTCGAGTTAGGGTATGTTAAAAAGTTACAGATATCAAATAAAAGTTGATGATAGCAGTTATGACAAACTGCAACTAAGAACCATTGTCCATTTAGTGGTAAACCAGTGACTACAAAAGCCGATATAATAGATGCAATCATGCGTAAAGATTTTTTATGCCGAAGGATTTGCTTTCGTTTTATTATCATGTCAAGTTTTCTTTTTTGGTCTTCATATGATTCTTTTAAACTATAAGATGAAGATACAATGTAACAGTCAGATCTCTTGGTAATAGAAAAAGGTATAGAGTTGCAGTCAATCGCAGAAGATGAAGGTACGGAGTAGCAGTCAGGTGTGTTTTCAATACTGGTGTTTAATGCCATACTTTTTGAAGTTTCACAGAAACGAGGTACTTCGTACAGCTTTTGTCGTATTATGCAATACATTTTAAAGTATATAACCAGAACAACTCCTAGCGGCAGAAAGTACCCCAGAACAGTTGTAATGATAAGGAAGACTCTTTTAAATGTTACTTCGTTTCCTGATGAAAACTGGGCGTAGCATTTTGTTTCGCAACCCTTCATTTCATATTTTTTGTATTGATAGATGTTGATATAAGGTGCCCATAACAAAAGAGCAAAAAACCATGCAGTGAACAACTTAAACAGAATTCTTGTGTTTTTTTGCTGTAATCGATGTTTCATTGGGCATTTTATTGAAAGGTATCGATCGAAATTAATTAGAACAATGTGGTTTATTGAAGATTGAACGGATACGTAATCGAATGTCAACGAGATGTTACACATCACATTTCCTAAAGGCCAATATCCTAGAGCCATCTCCATGGTGTTCATAACCATGGGGTAAAATCCGATAAACATGTCTGTGAAAGCAAGCGAAACAATGGGAATGTTTGCAAGACTTCTAATTTTTTTATTATCGTAGTAAGCCAAAATAATAAGAAGGTTTCCAAAAACTGTAGTCAGACTTAAGATTCCTACCCCTACCAACACGAGGGTTGTATCTACGGAAGATAGTAATTTTTCATTTCGAGGCGAACAAGTGGCATTACTGCTGGTAACAGATGTTAAGATGGCAGCCCAATAAGTGGTGTCTGGATTTTTGGTGAAATTCATTTTCGATTTTAATGTTCTAAAAGCGAAAAATTTGTTTAACTTTAGAATTACAAAAGGCTTTATTTTGATTGGGGAAAAATAAACTTTTCTTTGATTAGTTTAAAGCAAATAATTAAAAATGTAATTTTCATTAACAAAATAAAAAAATTAAAATCATTTTAAAGGATTTTTTCATTAGTAAGTCTTATTTTTTAAGCTATCGATTTAATTTTTGTTATAATTTAAATTTGGATTCAGATAAATTTAAAATCCACTTTCTTTAGGTTTTTTTATGTTAAGCAAAAATTTATTAAACTATTTGAACAAAAATTTTTAAATTTTTTATTTCGATAAGAGTTGTTTCTTTCCAAAAAGCTTTCGGTTTGAGTTTTCCATCGTTAATAGTCATCAACGAAAAGGCTGATTTTTTTTATTTTAGTATTATATCAACATTTTAACTCATTCTGGATAAAAATCCATAAACTAAAAACAATTTTTTTGGTCAATTAAACAATACTTTGCGTAACATCTTTATTTGCTCATTTCAAACTTTTTGTTGTTTTTTTGTTAAGCATTTGCTACTTAATCTTTTTTTTGGTTTCCCCCATCGTCATCGTCATAGAAATAAATTATAAAAAAAAAACTGGTTAAAAAGTCTGAAAAAACCAACGAAGATAAGAACCATCATAATTATTTAAAGCCAAATAATCAATATCGTTTTTTAAAGCTAAAACATAAAATGTCACCTTTAAAAAGTGTTTATTTCAATTAAATTCCATTTTTTTCTTCTTCGTTTTAAGAGCAGTTTTTCAATTTTTTACTCTTTGCAAAAAGCTGTAGAAAAATCATTTCCTTAATGAATTCTATTGCTAGTAATTCTATTTTTAATTCTATAACTACTTTAAAATTTCGAATTGTACTTTTAAAGTTTGCTCACTACGTTGTGGAGTCAAACTGTAATGTTTACTTTATAAGTGAGAAAGCTTGAAAGGTTTTCTTCACTAAAAGAAGCGGACGTAAAAAAGAAATCTACCTTAAAAACAATATGATGATAATTTAACTTGAATAGATAAAAAAAAAAAAAAAAAGATAACTTTCTGTTTAAAAATGCTCCCAGGCTGAAATAAAGCCACCTGGCTGATATGTTAAAAAGATGGCGTGTATTTTTTAGCTTTATTCCGGAACTTAATGCCATTTGAACATAAGAAAAAAAGTTGTATTAAATCCCAAAGAAAACTGGGCCTTAAAAAAACTGGGCCTTAAAAAAACGTTCAATAAACTAATTAATACTACATTCATCATGGTTTAAAAAAAATATTTACAAAAAAATATTCACAAAAAATGTGCTTTATTTTAGTTCATTCTAAGATTCTCAGAAGTTACGTCATGTGGATGTTATTTCTAAAAATGATGTTTATCAAAGAGCTACTTGTTTAAAAGTAAAATAGTGATCCTGGATGATTAGAGGTGTACTTACAATAAATAAGATGTTTTTGCATCAAGTTCGTTATTTTAAAAATGAGGTATTGTGCATGTGTAGAAAAAGATAGAACAGTTCAATTAGAACTTTTTGCTAAATAAGAAATTTGTCTTAAAAACCATTTTAGGTTTTTTTCTAAATATGATTTTTTTTTAGTATATTTAACATATCAATTTTTAAAATATATTTAACATTAATTTATAATAAATTAATAAAACTTTTTTGTTCAGTAAAAAACTAGACTTTTTTTTTCAATAAAAAATAAAACTTTTTGTTCAATAAAAAATTATAAAACTTTGTGAAATAAAAGATAATAAAATTTCTTGTTCGATAAAAAATTATAAAATTTCTTGCTCAATAGAAAATAATAAAATTTTCTTCAATAAAAGCACTTTATCGATAAAATGATGCATTAGAAACAAAATTATTTTTGTGAATAGAAACGACGGAGATAATGTAATTTGAATGTTACAAATCGTCGGCAATTCATGTGAGGTTTTAATTAAAATTAAAATAAAATTTTGAAGATTTAATAAAAATTTCATTTTGAAATAAATAAACAATTTTTTTTAAAAAAGAATTTGGAAGTTTGGGCCATTCATATGATACGTTCTCTTAAAACAATCCATTTTAAACTCGCCCTCGCCCTCACTCTCCTCCTTACGCTCCACTTCAATTTTTTACTACTTCTCTGCCGCTACTTGGGAGTATTTTTGTATTTTCATTCGTTTACTGTTTATCATAAAGACCGCTAGGTTCAACTTGTGCCCACCACTAATTTTATATATTATAATATTTGATACATTTTAGTTAGAGGTTAATTGCTGGTTTGATAAGTTATTTTTAAGAATAAAAAACTTTAAAGTTAATCAAAAAGTGAAAAATCTATTACATATAGTACTTACCCATACAGTTTACAGTATTTACAACTTCTGTTTTATTGTATTTACCCCTTAATAGTGATAATAATACAAAAGTATGATAAATAAAAAATATGATAAAATGTGAAACTGATATGTACTTTTACGCATTAAATTGACAGATTTCAATTTCTTAGAACAATCTTCACTATAGCAAGCCTTCACTTATGCAAAGCCCAAATTAGCTTGAAGGCGCTGTATCTAACCTCTCCAGGGCACAGTGCTTTCAAACCAAATAAAAATTCATTTATACATAAGGGAGAATATTTATACATAAGGGAGAATATGGAAAAGAGTTTTCACTCAAGATTTTCTTTACTCGGATTTCAGCTATTCCAAAAGATACCAAACTCATCTTTATTGTCTTTACCAAATATAACGACGAAGGAAGAACAAAACCCAGTATCCATTGTATTACTCTAAATAAGTTCATAAAGATCAATTTCATAAATACTTTTTTCTTCTAAACCAAATTAAATTAAATTAAATAATTAAATATCAGGAAAAATTTGTGATGGGAAAATTTAAGAAAAATTTGTGATGGGATAATTTAAGAAAAATTTGTGATGGGATAATTTAAGAAAAATATGTGATGGGGAAATTTAAGAAAAAGATTCTTTTTTTTTTTTTTTTTTGAGAATAAACATGCAAAAATATTATTTAAAATTTAAAATATAAAAATATTATTTAATATTTAAAATATAAAACTCTTATAGCAAAATAGAAAAATACAATAAAATATAATAACCTTGAAAAAATTAGAATAACAGTAATAAATAATAAATAAACAATTTTCAATGCATTTAGAATTAACTAATCAACCTTCGGAAAGCAGAGAAAAGTGGTTACCATGTAAATTGCCTTTCAAACAGCTTTCCATCTTAATGTCTATTTATCACGTGTCAAAACCATAAATATATACTTTATATATTTTATTAATTGAGTTTGAGAAATAACTGCTTGATCCGATCTTAAGCAAAAGATGCTTCTTTGACGATAAATAACATCTAGGCAGACATACAACTTTAAATTATAGTCAAGTAAGATCTTCTCCTTGATTTTATTTGCCACTAATGGTTGTATTTTAAATAAAGATTTAGATTAGTTCTCTTCTCAAAATCAGCTGGACCAGTGGTTTGCTTTTAGTTTGCCATCTTATATGGTACCATAATGTGGCTCTATATAAAAATCCAAGGTTCAAGTTAAAAAGTTTAGGCAATAAATTAAATCAATATTTAGTAAATATTTATAAAGTCATTTGTTGCGAGATTTCTTTTGAATATCTTAATTTAAAAATTTTGGAAATAAAAGTTTTTCTGTAAATTTATAAAATGACTAAAACTTCAGTGGTTAAAAATAGGCAAAAAGGTAAATTTGCACCCAGATAAGAGAAACAGGGGAGGTGGAGGCAGTTTTTGACCCGAAAACTACTTTATAATTTCTTTCTTAATACCAACGCTGTTGTTTAATTATAGGCACATAAGGTACCTGAGGGTAATGTTTCTCAGGGCAATTGTATTAGGGTAAAGCCCCTGCAGCTAATAAGTCCTTCCCCCTCCTCCTTCTCCAAAAAAGTGTTAGACATAAGCTTTGTTTGTATGTTATAATGTTTTTCAGCTGTTTTTGTTATAACCTATTATTCATTCTTTTAACAATACCTATAAAGTTCTATAAAGCTCTTAAATACGATTTACACTATCAATTTAAAAGTTTACTCAGCTTGAAACATAGCGACATGGCAACATAGCAACGTGGTCCTTTCAGACTGTTTAAAAAGTTTAATTACAGAGCTAAACCAGTTAAAGGAGAATCCTCAACCATGACGACCAAAGCAAGTTTAAAAGTGAAAAAGATGGTAAAAGAAAATTGAAAGAAAAAGTAAACAATTCCGTAAATGATAAACTGAAAGCACGTGTTACACTTGGTGTAATGATAAACTGAAAGCACGTGTTACACTTGGTGTAATGATAAACTGAAAGCACGTGTTACGCTTGGTGTAATGAAGTTGGTTTGAGATATGAAATAGATGACGAGCATGAACTAATTTGTCCAAAATGTACGGATTTTTTTATACTTTTTAAAAAGTAAGCATGTTATGTTTATCATTTTTAAACATAACAGCCCTCTCCTAAGTATCTTTTCTGTTATCATGATACATATATTGCCTAATACCTCACAAGAAACAATAGTTCTCTATTTTTTAAAGCGTTTATCATGGGCCTTAATACCTACTGCAAGGCTATTAAGGCCCGAATAGGATGTTTTTAAAATACTTTTATGAAAATAAAGATTTTTAAAAAAAAAGTCCTAAATATGCAGAAATCTTGAAACTTGATTTATCTAATATAAAAATACTACAATTTTTAAAATTCAAAGGATTTAAAAGTTGTTTCGGTTGGCCTTAATACCAATAATTTCAACTTCCGGCTCAATACCAATAATTTAAAACGTCGTCCGGCTGCTTATCGATAATTTTAAAACTCGTCCGATTGCATAGATACAAGTGTAAATTTTGCGATTTCAAATGGCGGTATGCTGTTTTTTTAGAATATGTAGAAGGCTGTAGTTCTATGACATCTCTACATTATCAGTTTAGAGTTTGGCATTTATATTTCAGGATAATACATGAATTCGAACTCAAGATGATCCTTATCAATTTGTTTTTCACCTATAAACGACGGCATAGGTGCAACTATAAGGTTGTCTAATTTAGAAAATATTACAACAGATAAACTGTGTACATTTTTTAAATGTATTTTTATTGCAAGAAATTCATTTAGTCGTTGCAATCGAATGCTCATTACAAACAGGTTGCATGTTGTATGCAACGCTTCCTAGTTTTTCGCTGTTTTCGCATCATATCTCTGCACATGTAACAACTACAGGTGAAGCTTCACTGTAGACCAGCGTAACGTTTGTCTCTTTCGCAAGCCATTTGCAAATAGGAAAAATTTCATTGCAATGGATAGCCAATTTTTGCATCACATGGCCAAGCTTTTTTATCCGAAAAATCCATCTAATTCAGCTTCAGTAAATGGCTAAAAAGTTTTTTGCAGTAGTCTTTTAGCTGAATTGGGGAATTTTTCTATTAGTTAACTATTATATATATTATAGATATTTTCAGCCTTTCTATTAGTTTCAAGTAAAATGATGCCGCGTATTTCTGGAGATTGGAGATTTCTAGAGACTGGAAATAGATTTCTGGAGATTGGAGATTTCTGGAGACTGGGAATAGATTTGAAAAGTTCTTTTGGAGAGTACTGGATTTGGACCTGCTTTTTGTCGTAAAATATCTCGATTTATAGTTTGTGCATTTGCCAGTGCAGAACTGCGCCATCCGGTTCTATCTTTAGAAGTCAAACATTTGACCAGATTTTCCCATTCATCATGATTACCTTCATCTTTGGTCTAAGATTCTAAACTTGAACTAGTAATTAAAGAAGAAAGTGAATATGATTCGCTTTCTTCCTTAATTACTAGTTCAAGTTCAATTTTAGAATCTTACACTGAAGCATCAGCTTGCAGTACATAACTTTCATCATTAGATGCAAAACTTTTATCTTTTTCAGAATCAGATTCCCCAAATATTTTTTTCATTTCATTGGAAGCAAGTCTATAAATTACGTAATTTGTTAACAAATTATAGCTCATTATCTGTACACTTTTTTTCAGACACTGAAATTTTATGAAATGATTTTATAACCACTCTATTACATAGAATGGTTCTAACTACATGTAACATTTCATTAAATTTCAATTAAATATTTAAATAAAACTGTAGTGATAAATTAATGAAAATAAGATTAGGTAAAATTGTACGTATGCTGTCTTGTAATGTAGTAAAATTATGCTGCCTTACGAGGGTTACTGAATATTACAATTTATATTTGTTGTATACTATTTTTATTTATCTTAATAATAACTTTTTAAAAAACAAAAAACAAAAATGTAGTTTTTAGGTTAAATCTGGTTGCTCTCTTGACTTCTGTAGAGCAGGGGAGAGCGGGGTTGGTTGTCACACTTTTTACATTTTAGACTGCTCAGCTTTTATTTTTCATCAAATCAATACCAAAGTTTGCACAAAAGTAGTTTAACTATTTCCGGTATCTATTAGAATATTTTTATGAGATTGAGTGAAATATTTTTTGTTGTAAAATCATTTATTAAAGACCTTCTCCGTGTGACAACCAACCCCACCCATGAGGTTGATTGTCACATACTATGGGGCTGGTTGTCACATTTCTTGGTATGTTTTGATTATATTTAAAACTGGTAGCAATAAATTTTATTTATATAATACCAAGAATAAATCTGAACAATCTGGGAGATTTATATCTTTAGCAGCACACATAATGACATCTCCAGAAGTATAACCTCTATTAGTTTTTCTTTTAAAATTTCGTACCATATTATTACTAAGTAGGGTGTATCGAAAAACAACTTTTTTTGAATTTGAAATTGTAATAGAGCGGAAAATTTGCATAATGTTATAAAAAGCAATTGTGCCAAATTTTTGTGTATATTTTTTATGTCTTCAGTTCGCGCTAGGGCTTTATTTTACTTACAAAAACACGTTTTCTGACCTTTTTTATAAAATAAAAATAACAAATTCTATGCATAAACTAGAGTTGTATTAGAGTTTAAACATTACACAATGATCAGGTTAGAAATGGTTACAATTTTTAAGAAAATATTTTAATGTCTTCAGTTGCCGCTAGAGGGCTGAGTTTTTAAGAAAAAACACTGTTTAATGAGTTTCTGGCAAACAAGCTCTGCAGTCCATAATGTACAATTAAAGTTATGTGGAAAATATTTTTGAAAAATGTTTAAAGTTTAGCTGTAATAAAGTTTAACTATCTGATCCATTTCGATCTGTCTCAAACTGTCTTTTTGTGTTGAATAAAGGCATTATTTTTTGCGAAGCAAGTCTTGCACGAATGAAGCCTTCTCTTTTAGCCAAACCGCAAACTTGATCTGAAGCTTCGGTTACAAGTTTGATGCATCTCTCTACTCCTTGAGTATGGCATGGAAAATGCTGCACATCTGTAAGATAAACATTTGTTAACATTTCAATTAAATTTTCATCTGAAAGTGAGTGGTAATCGGAGGTTCATTTAGTTCACATTTTTTCCAATCAATTAGATCTAGGGTAAGGTTGCTAATATTGTACCGATGCCTATATTGTACTTTTAACATAACTCGATATTTTTACAACCCACAAGAAATTTTTTAACTTATTTTTTATCTTTACTGAATGAAATTAAGGAGTCAACTGTTTTTTTTTGTCATCCAACTGCATTAAGGCCAGAGTAAGCTCTTTTTGGTTTGTTATTGGAGATTTTTAAGCATATTTCACTAAAAAAAGCAGAAGATATGATTTGTTCAGTGTATTTATGTTAAAGCATAATTTATCTAAATTAAAATAAGTACCTAGAATTTAAAATATCTTATTTTTAGTTGTCAAATTTTTTAGTTAACTGTATGTCAGATTAGTTGCGTAAATTGTACCTCAAGGCATGTCCTAAATTGTACCGACGCAACCATTCTGACCGCTAAAAAACGCTTGTAAAGTTTAACAAATTCCTTTTGAGATTCCAATTAGAAAAATATCCATACTTACAATACGAACTTCACCACTTAAACAAAAAATAAAAATATTAGTATAACTCTTGTATTGACAAGCAGTCCTTAAAAAGATGCACTCTCTAGTTCAGTTTTACCAATATGTCAAGGCTGGTGTCGTGTTGGCTGTGCAGGTGTTTATCAAAAGCAGATACAATATATCTGAAACTTTTGCTAAAAATAATGTTTTTATGTATTTTATTTTACAATATTTAGTGTGGTTGCTTTTAAAACAGATATAGTATATATTTTTTACATTATTTAGTATAATTATCTTTAATGCCTACCTTCCTCCTCTATTCTAATCTTAGCTAACCCTTTGGTAAACATACAATTTAAATAAAAATTGTGCCATATGTGGTGATACCTGTTTTTGGCAATTTCCAGAAGAAAAAAAAGTTCAAGTTGCATAGAGTTTATTAAATAAAAAACTTCATTTCATTATATTACGGGCAGTTAGGTTTTATGTTATGTTATATCAGAATATTTCCAATTGCTGATTTTATAAAAACTGTTCCTTTTAATCAGTTCTTTAAATCCCTTAAATCTAAAATCATAAAATATTTGCAAAGCTGTAAAGTAATTAAAATCAAGAAAGTGGTACAATATCGGATTACAACGGTACAATTAAGGATCTAGTTTCCTTAATTGTACTCTTAGCGCTATTTTTTTAATTTGATTCTTCGAGACTTAACGCTTTTTAAATTTTGAGTTTTTTTTAACGTCTTTACAACAAACAATTCCTAAATTATGAAATTCAATTGAAAATCCCTGTTTCCACTCAGTAGATTGACTACATTTTTTAGTTTTGTCTTAGGGGGTACAATATTGGCAACCTTACCCTACATAGTCTTTTACTTCAAAATTAATTTCTGGTATAGAGAACTTTCGGACTTTGTTTGTTTTCATCGATCTTGCTTTCATTATCAGTTGTAATGCCAATTTCCTCACATTTGGGCGAGTATCCAATATCATAGCAAGAAGCATGTTTTCTGGATGCGCAAAAAAACCATTCCTTTGTATAACTGGATCGATGATACTTTTTATTTCACCATTGGCATACCTGGATAAATTGATGGTTAGCCATAAATGTCTAGCACCTTCCGTGCACGAGGGATTACATCTTATATTGAACCACATTTGGCAGTAAACTTTAATAACAAACTCAACTATTTCTCTCAGCCTGTGTGACGGTTCGCTACATCCAACATAATACCTCAATATTCTGTTTGCAGTGGTCACCCACCTGGCATGGTTAAGTTTTCCAGGATTTCGGTTAGCTAAAGCGTTTGGACAATAACCTGTAGATACTGCTTTGCAAATATCAAGTAAGTATTTTTGGTCAGAACTAAGAGATTTTTTGTCTATTTTTGGCAATGTGACACTGACAGGAATGTAGTTGACTATTGGCAAGGTATTACACAATTTAGTTTCTCTTCAGATTGGTCCAGACCATCCGTTGGGTCCTGATGTAGGTCCGTCTAGTTTTTGAATTAGATGCCGTAGAGGCAGTTCATTAGCATGTATTTGACAGATAAACCAGTGGACAGGTCTTTTTAGCTCTAATTCGAACAAAGCAATAACACCATTAAGAAATCCGGTATTGACAGCTGTCCCGTCACAACCCATGGCAACTAACTTAGATGTATCTATGTTGTTTTAAGTTAAAAATGTCTTTATACTTGTCTTAATGCTGCATCCATGCCCTGATGCAGTCTCTACATGCCCTAGATGCTTTGAACCTGGTTCCTGTACTAAAACTACATGTTCTTCTTTTATAGTTTTTCGTATATTTTTCTCCTTGTTTGTATCAATTACTAATGTTGTATCTTTTCTTCCATCAAAATACAAACCTTTTAACATTTGAATATTTTCATGGTCTAAATGTTGCATTTTAATTCTGTTTTTCTTTCGTTCTCTTTGAATCTTGTTTTTATCAATTACTTTAGATTTGTCTCCTTTTGAAATTATGTTCATATCTTCCAGCACAGCACACGCTATAAATGCAGCACCTCTGCTTGAAACACCTACTCTATCGCAGGCTTGTGCTAAGGATAGTAACGGTGATCTCATTTGTTCAGTTTTATCTTTTCCGTTCCATTTTCGCTTGCGGCTTTCAGCTGTGTCTAAATAATCAGCATCTGATTCTGAGTCAGTATTCCAAATGTCATCAGAGTCAGAATCTTGAGATATAGAATAAAAACTTGAACTCTGAATGCGGCTTGATGATATTGCTTGAGCTTCAATACCTGTAATAGCTAAAGACTGTGTTGATGAGTTAGACAGTAAGTGGCTGATTACTCTGTTTTTTCTTGCTTCTTTTCGCCGTAATCTTAAAGTACTTTGAATGTCGAGTCTTTCCATATACATAATTCTCATAAATCTCTGATCGCTGAGAAAATCATGTTCTTTCTCTGGTACCTTCTTTACTTTTTCACAGATGCATTTAGAAAAATCAAGGCATTTGCATGCTGCAACGTCAAATAAAGTATTTTCTGCATGCTTTTGAAATGTTATTATTTTGGACTTCCACTTGTCTGTCTGTTTTGTTTTGTTAACGGACTTCATGATATTTCTATACTTTTTTTTGTTTTGTTTTGTTAACGGACTTCATGATATTTCTATACTTTTTTTTGTTTTGTTTTGTTAACGGACTTCATGATATTTCTATACTTTTTCATGATACAGTACTTCGGCCTGTCAAAGCAGTGCAAAAAATCAAGAAACTCAAAGTAAGCAGAAATGATTTTTATTTTTTCTTAGTATTTTATTTTTTCTTAGTTAACGGACTTCATGATATTTCTATATCTTTTGATTGTAATCAAGAAAGATTTTTACAATGCGTTTATGAGACACAGTAGGTATCGATGCTTTTCTCCACAAGTTTTCTATTTTGTGCACCAAATTTTCCGATATCTCTTTCAAAGAAGGTTGTTTTCCACCACTTTCCACTCTCATTTTCTGCATTGAGAAAAGATAACTTAGCATGACATGTTTGTATGTTGGCAAGACATTTTCACGTAAGTCTGCTGGTGAACCGAAGATAGGACAAGAAGATTTTTTTCTTGTTGTTACTGCAGCAGAAGACATTTTTGCCATTAAAATTTTCTATGATTTCAATCTATTTTAATAATAAACAGATGTAAATCAGAACTAATAAATTATAACCTGTGCTTTTTGTTCTTTATCTGAATATTTACTAAATAAATGTTTTGATTATAGACAATTTGTGGTAAATAATGCTGATAGTGATGGAAATAAATGACGTAAACAGTGACGACAAGTGAAAGCATCAACAACATAATTAAAATTTGTTTTAAGTAAAAATTGTGTTTTTACTTAAAAACTCAGCCCTCTAACGGCAACTGAAGACATTAAAATATTTTCTTAAAAATTGTAACCATTTCTAACCTGATCATTGTGTAATGTTTAAACTCTAATACAACTCTAGTATATGCATAGAATTTGTTATTTTTATTTTATAAAAAAGGTCAGAAAACGTGTTTTTGTAAGTAAAATAAAGCCCTAGCGCGAACTGAAGACATAAAAAATATACACAAAAATTTGGCACAATTGCTTTTTATAACATTATGCAAATTTTCCGCTCTATTACAATTTCAATTTCAAAAAAAGTTGTTTTTCGATACACCCTATTACTAAGCAAAGAAAAATATTTTAAAATAATTTATGCACAAGACATTTTATATACACACACACACACACACACACACACACACACACACACACACACACACACACACACACACACACACACACACACACACACACACACACACACACACACACACACACACACATACTAAATCTAAACAATGTACAAACAAAACAACAAACAGTTGGACTTCTGTCTTCATTACTTTTTCTATAACTACATCAAACATTGAATCAAAATTTAAAGTTATACACATTGAAATAAAAAATAATTTAGATTATAGATATTTAGTTAAACAAATATAATACATTAACTTTAGATTTTTAAATAATATCTTAAACATTAAAATATTCTTCAATAATACGGATAAATAAAACAAAGAAATATCTAAAAGCGGCGTTTAGTTTGCAGCACATGTAGTCGAGGCAATTGTGACAACCATCCCCATATATTCTGTGACAAGCAACCCCTTCTACGTAAGTTGCAAGACACCTGTAAATTCAAATAAAAGCGTGTGAATTTTATGAGAACTTTTTGTGGATTAAGTTACTCAAATAAATAAAAACTTTAAAAATGTACATTCAAAGCACAATAAAATAATTTTCGTTTGCTAAAAGAAAATTTTTAAGTGAGCGAAATTTAACTTTTTCATATTAAAAACCTATAAAAACAAATAACTTGTTTTCTACACGCTAACAGTGAAAATATTTTTTTTATATAACATTTTGATTGTATGATTTTAAAGTTCTAAATCTTATCTACATTTCCTGTAATAAACTTTGTGACAACCAACCCCGCGTGACAACCAACCCCGGTCTCCCCTAATGACGATTTTAATGGAAGAAGTTCGTGAAATTTGTGGCGAAATGCGATGTTAACAAAACGTATAAATAGATCTGAACAAATTATTGTAGCAAAGTTCATTAAAACTGAAGGCGAGTTTTTTTTAACAAAAATTTTGATTTGGCATCGGTAAATTGGTGTTAAATTCTTTTTTTTTTTTTTTTTTTTTTTTTTTTTCGTTATTACGTTGATTTTAATTTTATCATCAGTTCATTTGATTTTCCCAACTCCTTACCATGCCATTTTTTAAACTTTATTCTCTTTAGCTTATAATAGTCTTAAAGTTTTGACTGGCGGTGCGTTCTAAGGTAAGATTACCTAGTTAAAGTTTTGATAATAATTTCATAATACTTTTCTTTAAAGACTTTATTTTTACATATTTTTTTAATTTAATATAATTTATTGTAAATGGTAGACGATAATTCGTCTGACTATTTTTTCCCGTGAACTTTGGGAAGTCAGACGAGAAAACTTTGGTTTTTGCGCTAATGCAATTTTTCATCTACCGGAACAAATATGTTCCTGCGGCTTTTCTCTGATCTTAATGAAATATAGTAAAGGCCAAAATTTAGTTAATTAAATTATCAGTGCTATTGAGAAGCAGTATAACAAAAGAAAAAGATAATTTAAAGTATGCTTTTAAAATATTTTGTGATTTATTTTTTATTAAATTTTTGAAGGATTACGAAAAAGAAGCTTTAAAAGCTCTTGGCAATGGCATATTACCCCCGTCATTAAACCTGCAAAACGTAATTATATTTCATTATTATTCATTTTTTTAAATAACCCAAGGACGTATTAATAGATGGACGTTCAACGCATTGTTATAGATCAAAGGTGCCGCCAATTACCCAAAAACTATGCGTGTTACCGTCAATTTTCTAAATTCATGATACAGATACTCCGACTTCTACTCGTCAAATTTCCGTCAAAAAACCTTCCTCAGTAAACCCATTATAATTATGCATTTACTGAAGCTTATGGTTATAAAAGACAAAAAAATTAATCAAGAATAGTTCACAAATCTGAAAAAGGTTGATTTGAGCTATGAACTTTGCTTAATAAAAATTTAGCTGTGTTTAAACTTTGACGTCTAAAACTAGGCTTTTGCAAAAAGGCTATGTTTGGTTTACTAGAATGGATAGAGTAAAGTGAAACAAATTTTCCTTATTAAATTGAACCTGCTATGATATAGTTTAAAGGTCGAAAAAGATATTTTTAATGCTCTTTTCACCCCACTCTCAGATTATGCTTCCCACTTTAAGGTTCAAATCAGAGAGTATTTCTTATTTTTGTCGGAAATGTCGAACTTTTTTGCCTCGCTTTTTTTTTTCTCTTGAATTTGTGATTTTTTTTTTCGTGAACGACCTAGTTAAAAAATTTCTTACTTTCGATACCTAAACTGCATTTTGTCTAAAGGTATTATAACTAAAAGCATCTTAAAGTTCATAAAATACTATTCGTTTCAGGAGTTGGAAAGATATATAAAGTATGTATTTTTAATGAGCATTTTTGTTTAAGCATTTTTAAACTGTCATGTAGAGCTACTTTAAGTTATAATGATCTTATTTTTTTAATTATTACTGTTGTTACTAATAGTAACAACAGAAATAATAAAAATGATAAGAGCATACTTTTAGTTGCATATTCTTGAGCCTTCTACAAGTGATGTATAGCCTTATTTTTAACCTTTTCTAAATATTATATCAAAAGAAGTAATTTTATATTTATATTTATTATCTCATTACAGGATAAATAATGAGTCTTCATGAGGAATATTTAAAACATTTATGTAGAAAGTGTGGCTGCATAATAAAGCAGGATAGTCACTATCAAATAAAACCTGTTGTTATCTATAAACAAGCAATTCTTAGCTTTTACAAGCTGGATACAACCTCAGACTATCAAAAAGTTCATCCTGAATATTTATGGAAATCATGTTATATGGTCTTATACAGGTTAGATTTAAAATCAAAAAAAGGCTTTGAAGTTGAGAGGAATGATAAATTCTTCACTTTTTCTGAACACACAAAAACCTGTTATGTATGTAACACACTCACAAGAGTTGGAAGAAATAAAAAAGTACATGCGATAAATATTCATCAATGGTTAAAAGCATTTGCATCAAAACATGGTTTTGACTGTTACAATGAAAATAACCAAAATTATTTTGTAATAGTTAAAATCAATAGTTATCGCCAATCAAATGGCATGTGGAGACTAATTGTTTTAAATCATGAAGTGCCATTATCCATTAACATTAACAAATCTCTTCCAGATCAACTAAATCTTCAATCTGCTAATATTATATTCTCCAATATTTCATGCATAAACATCTGTAAATGTAATAATGACTTCCACTATCTTTTTTTCTAATCAGAAATAAATTTTCTGATTTTAAAAATTTCCGAAGCACATCAAATGAGGATGTTGGAATAATTGAAACGAGAGAAGGTAATACAGTTGAAAACTTTAAAGTTATTAGACATAAAGGTTGTTCATTAATATGTTTAGAAGTCTGTTGTGATTTTAGCACCATCTACCATACGAACTTGGCTGTAATGGAACCCAGGTTAAAGAGAAATGTCAATCATCTATTACCTTTAACTAGCCATTTTTTAACTGTGTACATTTTCTTACACCAGTATATGTAAAAAATGTAATAAAGACAACTTGCATTCTTCTATATGGAAGTTTAATAGAACATTACAACAATTTACAGTTTTGAATAATTTCTAAAATCAAAATTAAGAGTTATTAGGCGCTACTCCACTTTCTCCCCCCCCCTAATTTTATGATTGATTCTGATAGAGAATTTTATGCTGATTAAGAATCGTATAAAAACATGGGTCTCAAAATCAACGGAAAGTGCTCTAATCTGATGTCGAAAGTACAAAATTATACCACAAATCGCTAATATTCGCCATCTTGAAAAGTGATTTTTTTTTGTTTAAAAGTTATCCTTTCAAAGTATCAACAGCCTGGTTTTTATTTTTTATATAAAAGATTTCGAATAAAAGAACAAAGAACCGGTGCGTTAAGTTTCATAATCAGGTGTATTGACCGCATTTTTTTTCTCTTACCAGGTAATGAAATTCAATGGCATTTACTCTTATCGCGTCAATTTGCTTCAACTGGATTCTTAGTTTGTTAGCTTGAGTGTCTTTTAAAACTTTTGTCAAATAAGTTGAAAAATTCTTTCATTGATTATATTTTACAATTCACTTTAAAACAAGATAAAAATTTTTTAATTATAAAAATAATTCTTTAAAACTATTGACTTTCTTTTAAAACTTCAAGTTAACCCCCCGTGAATTCATTTTCATTATGTTTGTCATATAAAAAGGAGTGCTTCAGGTTTAATATAGAATCGCTATCTATATTAAACCAGAAAAAATTCCTTATAGTAAAAACCAGGCTGGCAATGTTTTGCGGTTAAAAACAATATCAACCGTAAAGTTAGTGAATTCAAGATGGCGAATATTAGCGATTTGTGGTATATTTTTGTACTTTCAACATCAGATTAGAGCACTTTCCGTTGATTTTGAGACCCATGTTTTTATACGATTCTTAATCAGCATAAAATTCTCTATCAGAATCAATCATAAAATTAGGGGGGGGGGGGAGAAAGTGGAGTAGCGCCGAGTTATTACAATATTTTCATAATCTGGGAGTATTTGCAAATATAAATTAGCACCCGTTTAGGCGTTAAGCTCCACAACATGTGAGTATAAGCACACCTTTAGTGGCAATGTAACATTTCTTTTCATGCTTTTTAAAATTCGATTCTCTAAGATATTTATTGTAACATTTCAGACAGGTAAATTTAGTTATTAAGCGTTTTTCTGTTTTTTTCAGCATTTTGGTTTCTTCTGCAATCAGCTTCTCTGTAGGAATTGCTGGTGGTATGAGCTCCAATTCAAAATCCTCTGATAACAATTCCGCCAACTCTTCAAGATCTATCTCAATAAAATCATCCACAACTAATTCAATTTGGTTATCAATATTTTCAAGCAAAAAAGGATAATCTTGATTAATAGCAAATTTTTCTGCCATACTCATTTTATGTATCGATGCTCAGTAAAATACTTTTAAAAATATTTTTATTGGATAGTCGAGACCATCTTTTTCCGACGTCGAAAAAAATAAAAATACTCCCCGGTTTCGCAATTATCACCTATTGTTTCGCTTTTGTTATCTAAACAAAGCGTAACATGCATATCTTTTTTATGAAACAATGCGTTGAACGTCCATCTATTAATACGTCCTTGAATAACCGAAGTTTTCTCGTCTGACTTCCCAAAGTTCACGGGAAAAAAAAGTCAGACGAACTATCGTCTATGTAAATGGAAGCTGTTTTTTTTGGAAAATAATAGGAAGAAACGACGTTATAAAAATAATAGGAAGAAACGACGTTATAAAAATGATAAAAATGAGAAAGCAGAAGTTTTAAAATTTGTTTATTGAAGTTGTAAATTTTTTTAGTTAGAAAGTCAATGTCAAAAGTTTTTTCTTTTTTTCTGTTTGGTTAAAAAAACAAAACAACAAGAACAGCAGTATTAAGAGAATTCTTAATTTTTTATTTTTTGAATTTGAAGTTAGTCAAACGTTTTTTTTTGAATTTTTCTTTCGATTTAAAATCGTTTTTTTTTTTAATTTAATTTCTTCTTTAATTTCTGTTAGCGGAAGGGCTTTACTTCGGCCAACGAACAATTTCGTTTCACTTTATGGCAACTAAAAAGAAAACTTTTTTTTGACAGAGTAAATGTTAAAAGAATACTTAAACTATGGCACCAAAAAATACACCGGGAATAACCTGCGAGGATGATCCGCGCGAATGATTAGCGAGTATAATCCACCACAAGGATCCGCTACTTGTGACTATAAGGAAAGGTGTAGAACAAATTGATTATTGTTCGGGAATAATTAGGAAATGATTGCCAATTATTCCAAAAGAATATGAAGTACAAATCACCATATTGATGATTTCTTCGAGGCCAAGAGGTTATCATTTGCTGAAAGTGAATTTACTAACAATTTTGTGTGCAACTGTTGAAGAATTTATCAAGTTTTTAAGTATCAGAAGAAACATAAACATGGATGACACTATTGTAGAACGGTATTGATGGTTAAAAGCTGGTTGCCTTTTGTCTCTCAATCATGAGAGCTGACGTAAATTCTAGATATCTGGGGGTGGAATAACTGTTATCGTTGCAAAAAAAAAGTTATGAAAAAACTTCCCTGGTGGGAAATGTTTTGTTTAGTTCAAATAGAAAGATTTTCTTTTAACCCAATTTTTCTTTTAACTTTTGGGTTGTGGTAATTACTTTTACATTACTGGATATTCAGAACTGTAGATTTCAATTTTGTATGTTTTTAATTTCAAACTGTATTGTTTACAATCTCAATCGTTCTAATATTCTTGAAAATAGTTACATATTGAAGTGCAAAATTATTACATATGCCATCGGGGGATCTTGAACGCTTTTTAACCATTTTTTATATATACCGTTAAACATACAAACAAAGAATTGCTGCACATTCACTTTATGAAATCCCTATTTCTGAAAAGGGATAGCAATCTGGTCAATATTTTTCTCAAAAAGGGACAATATAACATTAAAAAATCCAAAATACATTCAAAAATAATAAAAGAATGGAATGAGAATAAGATTAACTAATCTGTATATGTATAATGATATAAGAAAAACTAATCGTGTTAAAACAAATGGGGCTTCTGTAATGTGAGGGTTAACATGACAGCAGACTTAAAGAGACCACAGTAAAATTTCTACTTTTGTTTTTGAGTACTACAAGGGTTTAGTTAATAGAAACCGCAAATATGTTTTAAGAAAATTTTTTTTACTTTAAGATCGCCTGCTCAGACACATTGTGCTATTAAAATTAATGATTTAAAGCCTTTAAACTAAACAGAAAAACTTTTTCTCCACCGAATTCTAAAGTTAACCAGTCGGGAATATTTATTCTTTCTTTTTCCCCTATTTATACTCAAATTTTGAAACCTTAAACTGTATTAGTAACAAGCAATCATTTCGAACATAAGAACTATGAAATCAATACAAAGAACACTACAATGGTTTCTATTAGTTTTGTTTCATATTTAATTCTATTTCATTATTATGTGTAGGCCTTTTAATTATTAATAGGCCAATACTAACTCATTACATAAAATAAAATGCAATTAGAATTAGAAGAATATACGAATTAATTTGAGTACGAGTTAACTTATAAGAATTCCATAGAAGAGCTAATCAAAAGTTAAAAGGGTACATCACAGAATCTAAGTATATTTTTTTAAAGGCAGTTTGAAGGTTAAAGTATTTTACGCCATTTTTAAATAGCACGATTATGGACAACAACTTGGTCTAACTCTTTGGTTAACATAAAAGAATTCTTTCTTTTAAAATTTCTTCTCTTCATAGAAATGAGAATAAGACATGTACCAGAAAAAATCTGCGCGTGTTCTGACGTGGTGTTCACGGAAACCGTACATCATTTAAAATAGCTAATTGTTTTAAAATGTGATTGTATTAATGTTGTTCAAAATTTAAACAACTCTGTTATTAAAACAATTAGCTTTAATTGAAATGTCATCAAATGAAAATAAGAAGCGAGAAAAAATTTTGCATTTTCTCGTTGGAAATCCTGGTGTATCAAACAAAATAATTTCTAAAGAGCTGCAGATTGCTTTAAGAACAGTGCAGAGCGTTGTGAAACGATTTAAGGACACTGGTACAATCATAAGAAAATCAGGAAGTGGAAGAAAAAAATGTTTTGTTAGACGAGATTTTGGTAAAAAGGTAAAAGATGCCTTAGACAGAAAACCGGAGATTTCTGTTCGAACATTTGCGAATAAATTTAAGACAAGTGCTTCCATTATACAAAGAGTAAAGAGAAATTGTGGTTATAAATCTTATAAAAAGAAAAAAGTTCCTCGTCGTGAAGAAAAGCAAGAAAATGTCGCAATTCGATGTTCAAAGCTGCTCTGTAAAAAATTATGTGCTAAAAAATCTTCTTTGATTATTGACGATGAAACTTATTGTGCTGCATATTTCCGATCTCTTCCAGGACACCAATATTGTTCAGCAATTAATCGCAAGAAACTGAATTCCAAATATAAATGCATTGGAATGCAAAGATTCGCTAAAAAATTCTTAGTTTGGCAAGCAATTTGTGAATGTGGTGAAAGAAGCTCTTGTTTTGTGACTACGGGAACAATTAACACCAAAATATACAAAAAAGAATGCCTCAAGAAACGTCTTTTGCCGTTTTTAAGAACACACACGGGTAACCCGTTATTTTGGCCCGATTTAGCATCATGTCACTACTCTGGGACAACTTTAACTGGCTTAGAGAACATAAAGTAGATTTCGTTGAAAAGCACTGCAATCCACCAAATTGTCCCGAACTACGTCCTATCGAAAGATATTGGGCTCTTGTCAAAAGAAAACTAAGGTTCAATGTAAAAGAAGCCAAAAACATTAATGACTTCAAAAATAAATGGATGAGAGCTACCAAGAAAGTCCAGCCGAAGACTGTGCAAAAGCTGATGTCGAGTGTAAAACGCAAAGCGCGTGCGTTCTCACGTACAAAACTTCACAAACTTTCTTAAGTGAAATTTAAAAATATTAATATATGTACTTTCAAAATATACATAATATTCAATATCGAAATACAATAGTTAGATAAATATCCTTTATAATGTCCGCGCAGATTTTTTCTGGTACATATCTTACTATTAAATTTAAAAATTCATTCTTATCTTAAATTGAAAATGACGAACGAACACGTCTTAAAATGAAAATGAAACTGAGTTTGAGGTCGATTAAGCAAAACAACTTTTAAACCGTTGGCCACTCAAATCTCTTAATTAAAAATTCAAGAAAAAATTCTAAAGTAGGAATTCTTTTATTTCGTTTTTCATCATGTACCTGAAATAAATAATGGTAAATTTATCGGCATTCCGTAAAATCAAAATCAGATTCGGAAAATTCGCAAAAATAAAACAAAAAAATGGAGTTGTACTTACCTATTTTTCATTTTTTTAATGTTCTCCAGAGTTGAGCTTGGCAAAAACTCGTAGTTGCCGCCCTTTAAAAAAAATTATTGCTTTAAAAAATAGAGCTTTAAAAATATAAAGTAAAAGACGAACATTTATTTCTATACTAGAAGTAAAAAGAAGAAACCATAATACCATTTCCTTCAGAGTTATATTGCATCCTAAGAAAAGATGGAAAACAAAATACCAATAAAAAGCGGAAAATTAACATAGTTTAATCAGAAAATGCTATTATAATTTTTTTTAAAACAACGCTGCTGGCAAAAATAATGTTAATAAGAAACATACCATAACACAAACTGGATTGTACATCGTCTAACGTAAGCCTAAAAAAAAAATTCCACATCATATTGCACTGCTGTGGAAAAACGATCGCTCTTAACAAAAACCTTTTATTAAGATGGCAGTTTGACATTATACATCTGACAAAATGTCACCATTAGCAAATCAAAAAAATTAACTCAAAACACTTCTGTTTCTTAAATTATCAACATCCATCCATTATAGTGTAAAAAATTTCTAATTTTTAAAACATAACAATTTATAGACTGACCTCTCCGTTTGAGAACTTGAAATATCATCAGGCGTCATATTTGTTTTATCTTTAAAAGATTAAAAAAAAAAAAATTTAAAAGCACAATTTCTTTTTGGACAGAAATTTTATTATTAAGTAAGAAATAGGTTTCGGCTGGATTTGATTTTTGAACACGAAGTCGACGTTAAACGACGCTGGACTTCGTTCAGAACGAATCTACAAAATTTTTTTTTAATGTGATCAAACAATATTTATCTTTAAATTGACTCATGACTTAGTAATACTTCGAGTGTCTAGTTTATTACTATACCGATGTATTGTAAGTTTCAATTATCTTAAGGCTGTGTTAAGTTGAATGAAATTTATTTTTTTCCCGCTTTTCTGTAATAACCAACCAAAAGTAGTTAAAACCAGTCATTACAAATTTTTCTTATTAGAGGTTTTTATTGGCCATGTAAATACTTAAGAGAAACGAAGGACTAATCCTGCTTTAAAAAGGTGGGGAGAGGGTTATAGTATCAAAGGTTCTATATCCTCCTCATCTTGGTAGTGAAAAGGTTATTTGTTTAGTATTGTGTCAGGTATAAAGAAGTTAAAATGAATCTCATGATGCGAAAAATTCTATTAATTTGATGTGCGAAGTGTGAAAATGGGGTTTTATCTTTTAAGGTATACAATGCATCAAGTATTTTGTCATTTATGTAGACAGCGTGAAATGTCTGAAGTTTTGTCATCATTGGTAAGAATAATAAAGGGATATGAAGGTATGGGGTACGAGGAAGCGCGGAGATTTGGGTTGAAGTAAAGATTCTTGGGACTGTTTGGTAAGGATTTTTTTAGATGTTCCAGCGTGTTCTATTAGAAACAGTTATTTTTTTGCAAAATTAGGACTTGGGTGGGACTTAGACCATAGTGCAAAGTTAATTTTTCGAACCGAAAACGAAATCCGAAGTTTTACTTGATAAACTTTGTATTCCGAAGTTTTGTAAAATTTCGACTTCTCATTAAATTCGTTTGAACGCAGTTTTTCGTTACTTAGCCTATGTCTAGTAAGGATGTAGTAGATACAAACCTATTAGAGATCCAGTAGATATAAACCTAGTAGGGATGCAGTAGATACGGCTTTCTCACTTTACTATAATCAATAATATTAAGGTTAATGCCAAAAAGCAACATGACTTACAACTGAAATGGGTGGATCTATCTGTTTCTTCGCTTCTTTTCGGCCTCTATTATTCAACAAAAAAAGTACTCACAAAAAAACTAACAAAACGTAATCCAATACGAAAAATCTTAAAATTGCTGGATATGAAATTTTTAAGATAAACATCTTAATTTCTGATGCGCAAACGCTTCATAGAATAATAGCTTTAAAGAAATTAAATCTAAGGCACACCACACTGAATCTCTCTTTACCTGACAGAGCAAACAAGGAGTAATTAAAACTTCATGATCTGCACACAATTTATCACCAGTCCTGCAAAGTAAGTTTAGAAGACCTTTTTTGATGAATAAAAAACAACTCCTTAAAAAAAATCACAAAGCTAAAATAAATGAAATCCTAACCTAAAAATTGTGTTAACAGTGGAAGGAAATTCTGCCTGTAAAACAGAAAGCAAAATATTAGGCTTTAGTTTTTAAGAGTTAAGAACAATGAATTAGTTCAACGAATAGTGTTGTGAGTTAATTACTATAATTTCTGATTTTTTGATAATTTTTTTACGTTATTTTTTGGAACTTGATGAAAGTTTATCCTTACTTAAATACCTTGGGATTCTTACCTGCAAGCTGTTTACAAATTCTTCAGTCTGACGTTGAATGCAGGAACCTGGCCCTTTCTATAAGATATATTTAAACAATATTAAACACATAGAGTTTATAAAAGTAAAAAAATTCATTCACCTTTTATTACAGTCATTTTTTATTATATATTCTATATTTTAATACTGATTCAATTAGTATCTAAACAATAACTTAGGAACCTCTGAGAATAAATGCCCTACCTTGGTCAATATATTAGGCATTGCAATAAAGTTAAGATGGTTAAACCGGTTGTATAATGCAACTTCTTTAGAACTAAACTCCCTTTAAAATGAAAAAAGAAAAGAAAAACATAAGTTGTAAAAATAAATTTAAAAAATCAATCTTTTAGGCTTAAAAGTTCAAAAACAAAACACCCTAAATTACTCTGAAAAATAATTTACAAAAGGATTTTCTTGAATGCAATTTATAAGAAAGACAATAAAATACTCCAGCTCAACAAAGAAAATATATCAAGCAACTTCATTAGGCTCATAACAAAATTACACAATTTACCTTAATGGACGTATTACAGTTATGTCATCGTATCTCTTGTCAGCAACCCCCTAAAATAAAATAGGTAAACACAGGTTCAATAACAGCTTTTTCAATAGCAGTGTGTTTGTTGAGTTTGTAATTTGTTCATAATTTTGATTGTGTAAAAGAAAGGTCCTAAATGTTTGAAAATTTCTGCAATTTACATTCATATTGGAGTGCATGGAGTACATGGGGTGCAATACAAAACGCCTTGATTTTTTTTCACTTGTTATGAAATATACTAATGCTAGAAAATAACTTACGATATCAGCTGGAACAGCATCACCAATTCCTTGCAGAATGTTGCAAAGAAGTGTTATTGATAAATCACTTGCAGTATCACCAATCATTATCTAAAAATTATTTTTAGAATTCTTTTAGAAAAAATCCATTAACACGTGTTTGCTGCTGAGCAACATTTTCAAAAACTGGTTCATCATGCCTATTAATTTTTGTAAATAAATTGTGATATAAATCTACAAAATATATCTTTATGAGCTAGACATTTAATGTTGCAAACTTTTAGATTTACTTTAAAATTTACCACAAATAAGATACATTGATGTGATCAACTGTAATAAATAATTTTATTATTAGCTTTAGAAAGTTCTACAAGTTAACTCATAATTGGTAGTAAATTAGAAATTTAAATTTTTCATGAAAAACAATATAAAAACCACTATTTATTTACCTTTGTATAAGAATACTTACGAGCAGTAGCAACAACAACAGACATTCTAAAAAATTTTATATATATTCATATATAATTTGGTTAAAAAAAAAAAATTTTTATACATATTTTATATATAATTTGGTTAAAAAAATTTTATATATAATTTGGTTAAAAAAGTATTTAGCCTGGTACCAGTCAAAATTTGTAATGTAAATGAAAATTGTAAAAACAATTTTGTGAACTGATAAATTTTGTGAACTATATGATAAATTTTATGAATTATATGTTAAATCTTGTTTTCTATAAACCAATACCTGACTATAGATAGAAAATGAACTTTTGCAGTGAGTGTTGTCAATTGGGTGAATGCTTGACAAAAGTAATTTTTGTTTCTGTCATCAACAGCATCAGAATGAAAATTCTGAAATTTAAAATAAAAAAATAACAGTACTTAAAAAATTTAACTATTTAAAAATCAATCAATTTATTATATAATTGGATTTAAAATTTACTATTTAACCAGATTTATAATGTACTATGTAACTGGATTTATTGCCGATTGGATTATTTTAGATGATTTTCAAAGTAAAAGTTTTTATTGCTACATAATCGATTTTTTTTATCAAACTTTGCAAATAAAGTATATCACAATTATATAAATTTTATTCCAAAAACATAATTTTCTTCCAGAAGCATTTTTTGAGAATTAATCTTTGTATCTATCTTGCTGGTTATAAAAAAAAATTTCAATGATTGCTTTTATATGCTTTTAACTTACTGATAAAACAGTATTCCATGTAACTACATAGGTGAAAAGACCTAAAAGATAAGAAGATTATGTCAACCTTCCATCATTTGCAATTTTAAATTTTAGTTACAATTTTAAATAAACTTTTTTACATTCATTTGATAAACAAAAAATTTTTGAAAAAAGAACATTAACTCAGATCAATAACTCATTTAATATACAAAGATTTTTTGAACATTACAGTAATCATCAAAAAATATCATTTTGCATGATTGGTAACCATCATTTTACTACAAATATATTTAAAAACTTACAAAATTTTATCATGGCTTCCAACATGATAAATAATTAATCCAATATTTTTTTTTCAAATGATTTTCAAAAAATGTTTTACCAGGATTAAAAGATTTAAATTTTAATTATCAGGGTTAAAATATTTAAAAGATGCTTTTTGTAGCAGTTAATATTTTTTATGCAAATTTTTTACACAGATTTTTTCAGTAAGAAAGGTTCAACACTACAGAATCTAGCAGCAGGAAATGTTCAACACAGACTTCCTGATCAGAAAACTGTGCAATTCTTACTGTAGAGAATTCTAACTTTAGGGATGAAAATTTTGTGACAAACAATTGTAGAAAAATTCATCAAAGAGGGCACACCAAAAAATAAAGATGTTATTTAAAATAATTTTTAGATTTGATCAATTTTTCAATTTTTATGTTTTATTAATTGTAATTTCAATAATTATCTTTAGAGTGTTTAAATGTTAACTACCAAATTAAACTTAAAAAATATTGGCAAAACATCTCTTAATATTATTTGACTCAATCAAGCAAAAAATCCAGCTACACTAAAATACTACATAAGTGAATAAAAAGATTAAAAAAATCACCTGGTATATAGGTACACAATAAAAAGGATATCCAAAATTTTCAACAAGTTTTTGTATATTTTGAATGTCAAGCTCAGGTTCTATTTTGTTTGGTAGGGTAACGCTTTCTTCATTTAAAAATAAGACACAAAAATTCGTTTAAAAATAAGAGACACAAAAGTGCAAATGAAAAAAAAAAACAAAAAAAACAATGCACAGCTAATGATTCCATTTAAACCAAAGAGCTTTACCATCTATAAAGATGGCTCCTGGCGAAAAACGAAGTCTTTTGTGAGCTCCTTCACTCAATGCCTTTGAAAAAAATAATTTTAAAACTGTTTTACTCCACATAATAATGTAAAGAAAAGAATTCCAAATGATGTGCAATTCACTGACAAAAAGGTGCAACAAATAGTTATGCTACATGCATTTATCTATTTAATTAAAAAGTGTTCAAACCTCCTTGACAAGATTTAGTATAGCTATGGATGAGTGACTACCAGATAAAACTAATAAAACCTAGAAGAAAATAAAGATTACCACCTCAAACTATTAATGTTAAGTAAATATTCAAATTCGTTAAAGAAATATATTTTAATCAAATACAGTAATTCCTAACACGATCATTTGCTTTAACCAACTTTGATTTACCAAGCGTTGATCTAAATTTGTGAGTGGTGTATGTCAAAAAACATGACCTAAAAAAAATATCTGTAGAAGGTACCTTTAATAATGGAAAATGCATAACTAGATATAATTAGAATAATTTAAGATGAAATCAGACATACCTACATAAAGCATCATTAACACGCACAAGGATAACAACTTGTTGACTTTTGCACTTCATGCATAAACTACCTGGGCTAATGACCATATAATCATAAATTTAACAATGTGTCACAATAAAGATTTTATTTGAGGAAAACTCCATCTTAAACATAATAATTTAAATTTCTTTAGAAAATTAAAACAAATTTCAAATTATTTATAATAAGAATAATTGAACATCGTTAAATCCCGTAAAAAACAAAACAACTCTATGGTGGCTCTTCTTTTCTAGCATATTTCATACAAATTTCTTTTAGTTTTCTGGGTACCCAGCCAACTTTTAACAATTTAATTACAATAAAAAGTTAGTAGAGTTCATAACAACTTAAAGAATGATGGATCAAGAAATTAAAACTTTTTAAAACTTAACTTACAAAATCTTTTTCCTATAGATCATTTCTGCAGTGTGCTTTTCAGGGTTGGCTTCGCACATTTTTATTAAAAATACTAAAAAGAAAAACTGAAAACCAATAAAATTAAACATTTAAATTTTTTATTTGTTTATTTTAAATTCTTTACAAAGAAAAGATAAAATTTCTACAAACAAAATTCTATTTCATCATGATTATTTAAAGATAACTTAAATTTACTTAACATATTTTAAATAGGCCCAACACCATCAATAATAATTTTACTAAGTTGTACTTTAAAGCAAATTGTTAATTTCCTTGTTAAACAACTCTTTAAGTATTAAAATAGCAACAAAATTTGCCAATGAAAATATTTTTATAATTTTGCTGACAATAATTTTAGTAGAAATATTTTTTATACTTCTGCTGACAATAATTTTTAGTAGAAATATTTTTTATACTTTATGACACTTGGATAAAGAATGATAAAGCATAAAATAAAAATTTAATAATTAAACAAGAAAAACTTTTTAAAATTTCAAAAGTATTACCAAAAAATAACGTAAAAAAGTTATCAAAAAAATAGCAATTATAGTAAGTAACTCACAACACGATTTAACAAATTTTGATAACTAACAGTACCCCAAAAACTTTTTTGGATCAAGAAATATCAGTTGTCTGATCCAAAAAAATATACCAATAAAACATAGATATCAATAAAACAATAAAAAAAACTTTCATCATCTCAACCAACTAATTACTGTATACAACTTTTTGCTTTTATTCTTATCAAAAAAATTGTAAGTTTGTTATAAATTTGTCATTTTTACACATTTATGACATCAGATGTATTCTTCTTACATAAGGTGATT
Source organism: Hydra viridissima (assembly GCF_058129835.1). NCBI lineage: Eukaryota > Metazoa > Cnidaria > Hydrozoa > Anthoathecata > Hydridae > Hydra > Hydra viridissima. The sequence goes on along the minus strand of NW_028324313.1, from coordinate 3,421,606 downwards.
TAGAAAAAAAGTCAAGGAATCATTCAAATCAAAAGCACTGGAAACTTTAACCTTGCTACTGCCAAACATGATAAAATGATTGAAAAAAAATTAATTGTTAAAAAGTTATACTTAAAAAAAACAACACAGAGGAAGTTTTTTTCAAATGATTCCCTGAGTTTTTTCAGAGTTTTCACAAAAAACGCAACCAGCAAAAAAAACAAATTACAAAATTTTTTCACATAAGCTAAAGAGTATGCTTAACAAAACTTATAAAGAAATTTTTCTATTAATAAGAAGAAAATTGAGACTATAAATGTATTTATGAAATGTTTTAAAAAAGGAAGATTTATACAATCTTTAGCATGTGTTAACTAAATAAATATAAAATTCGCAACCAAATGTGCCTTTGATAACAACGGAAGATTACAAAATATTTGGTAAGGATTTCTTATAAATTAGCACAAAACTGTTAACTATAAAAATATTAACAAGAAATTAGCACAATTCACTACATAAAAAACAGATGAAAGTCTAAATGCTAAAAGAAAAAATATGTAAAAAAAAAATCATAAATGGGAATTTAAGATATATCAGTAAACTTAAAGGAATACCTTCATTAATATATTTTTATATTCAAAAATGCACTTCTTTGATAATGTTACTTGAATATAAAAGTGTATAAATATTTCTTTGATATCTTAATGTCATCATATGATGAATTATTTACATATTTTAGGCTCATTTAAGATGCAAGCATTAAACTTTTAGTACTCTGGCACATTATACTCTGTTTTAACAGGCTGTTTTGGTGGTGGAACACCAAAAGGCTGCTCTGGTAATCCAAATGGTTGCTGCTGATAAGAAAGAGAATCATCTTCCCCAGGATGGGGAAACGATGCATAAGGTGACGGTTTATACCCACCTCCAACCACACCATACTCATTTGTTGAGCCAACAGGGTTATTTGTAAAACCATCTCCTTGCTTGTACCGCTGATAAGCCATAAGAGACAAAGTAACCTAGAAAAAAACCTCACATAAGTAATAACATTAACAAACAACCAATAAGAATTAACAAACTAAATAAATTTGGAATGAAAAATAGTACATTTATGGCTAGTTTATAAACTGTAAACGCACACACACACACACACACACACACACACACACACACACACACACACACACACATAAAATAAATAAGCTTACCCATGTAAATATTGAGAAAAAAGAGAAGGCAATAGCTGCTCTGGCATTATTAGTAGCTTTAGTTGTCTGTATATTAGTTTTTCTCCATTGATCTGCAAGAAAACAAAAACCTACAAACCATAAAAATGATAAAACGCTTGAAAATCCCAAATCTCCAACCACAATTTGTTTCCTAGTATTAGTATTGCTGATATTTTCAAACTTTAAATCAATAGCCAAAAAGAGGAGACAACTCAAGAAAGCAATGACACCAATGCCAACTCCATAATGACAAGCATCTTGATTTTTGTAAAATACACATTGACCAAATGGTTTAACATAGCCTTCATCAGATATGCAGCCAAATACAACAATAGCAAACAGCTGAAACATAAATTCAAGCTCTTTTTTTAAATTAATATAAACTTAATTATATGACATTATGTCAATATATATATATATACACACACACACACACACACACACACACACACACACACACACACACACACACACACACACACACACAAACACACACACACAAACACACACATAAAGAGAGAGAAACATCACTAAGTTATACATATGTACTTATATATATGTATATATGTATATGTATATATGTATGTGTATATATGTAAATATATATAAATATGTATATAACATAAATATATGTAAATATGTATGTATATAAGTATGTATACATATACACATATATATACATACATATATATACATATATATATATGTATATATATACATATATATACATATATACATACATACATACATACATACATACATACATACATACATACATACATACATACATACATGCATGCATGCATGCATGCATGCATGCATACATACATACATACATACATACATACATACATACATACATACATACATACATACATACATACATACATACATACATACATACATACATACATACATACATACATACATATATGTATGTATGTATATATATATATATATATATATATATATATATATATATATATATATATATATATATATATATATATATATGTATATATATATATATGTATATATATATATATATATATATATATATATATATATATATATATATATATATATATATATATATATATATATATATATATATATATATATATATATAATGTTTTTATTGGTATTTTATACAAACATTTACCATGCTAACTAGACGGCAAATAGTTAAGGATCTTTTCATGAAGTTTAATAAATCTATTTCTATTCCAGACGCAACTCCACCAAAACTTCTGTTTTCCATTTTTTCTTTTAGGGGCTTTCACTTCATATTCATGAACGGAGAAATGAAGTAGACGGAAGAATGTATACAAACGATAGTAATATTCTACCGCGCCCATAAACATCTCGGATGGCCACGCGTCAAGTGGCAGCACGGGTCATATATTTAGAACTTACTGAAAAAAAACAAACATTAAAACAAATATTTAGAATAACAGTAACTGCAACTTTCCTCATTGCATGTGTTCAGGCATCTGATAAATGTTTTAATGGGCCGCTGGGCTAAGCTCGAAAAAGCTGGAATAACTTTAAAATGTTGTAAAATGTGATACCAGTGTTATATTGAATCTTCAACATAGTAAAGCTCCTTTAATAGTCCGGCAAATACATAACCCACCCAACGTAAGACGTCTTTAAAATGTCTAGACGACTTAAAGATAACTTAAATAACTTATGTTGGGTGGATAACGTAGTAATTTATTAAAATTCAAACCACTTTTTTTTTTTTTATATATATACACAAAGTTTTTGAGATGATATTCATTTTTCGCCTTCCAACGTAATACAAACTTACACATTTGTATTACCTTTCGTTAATCAAGAATATTAAAACTACTTGACTTAATTTTCTTTTACAGCTGGCACCCTGATTTTCACTCTTCAATGCCAAGCTAAGGTTTAGACTTATTTTCCTTGAAATTTTATTTTGCAACTGTTGTTCTGATGAATAGGTTCTCCGTGTTTATCGCTGACATCACCAAGATTCAGGGGTAAGAAATCCAATTGCAAATCCAGGAAATGCATTTCAAAAGACACGTTTGATTTTATTTACTTTTAAGCCAGTAGAAACTTCCCAGCATGCATAGAAAATTCTTGCATATGTTTTGGTGCAGATAAATTTAGATTAGACATTTAGATTCTTTATCATTAAAGATTTTTCAAATCCTTGGACCAGTAAAAGTCTTCTCATTCGTTTTAGCCTCGCTTATTTTCGGAAACTTGTTTCGAAGGTAACGAAAATCATCGTTCAAGTTCTGTTCATAATTTGAAGCTTGTTTAAAGTTAATGCAGGCATTCTAGATTTAAAGTTAATGCAGGCATTCTAGATTTAAAATTAATGTAGGCGTTCTAGATTTAAAGCTAATGCAGACGTTCTAGATTTATCGATAGAAAATCAAATAGAAAAAATCAAAAGCTTCTTTTTGCTGATGAAATTATGTCATGCTTTTAAACTGGAGTGCGATCCAAATTGAAACGAAAAAACTGAAAAAAAAAGCGTAGCGCGACCCGGGCTGCAGTTTCCTGTAAAGCCTCACTTTTAGGTAAACTCTATTTCTATATTTTGTTGTAACTTAAAAAATATTTCATTTAAATGCTGTTTTTTTCATGTAAATTATATTGCAAAATGTCAAATAAGTTCTTATCAATTATAAAATTATCAAAATTTTTAAACCAAATTTTTTTTCAAACCAAAGTTTTTTATGGATTTGATAAGGGATTTTTGTATATTTCCTTTGCTTACTACTTCAAAACAGAGGAATAAGTTATTTTAAATATTCAAGTTGAACCTGATTAAACGGATGACCACGGTCTGTAAATTTCAAGGTTAGTTCTTACGGGAATCATTAAGAAAACCCTTTGGATGTATGAATAGACACATATGATAGAGTAAGTATTCAAAACTTCAAAATCTTTTAATTTCGTTTGATAAAGAATGAAAAACACCCTCAGTTCACAAGTTTCAAGGAAGCAATTCTTTTTTAACCACCATTTTTTCATAAGTAATGATACATAAATGTTTAAAGTAAAAAAACAGGTAATTTTTTTTATCGAATGACATTAGCATTGGATGCATTTTTTTTATGAAAAATCTGAATATTAATAATATTGCAGCCATTTCAGTATGAATAACAACTACACAGCCACTTCGTATAAATTATGTCCAAGTGATTCCGATTTGATGCAGTTGTTTCTATTGGTGGGATTTGATGCAGTTGTTTCTATTGGTGGGATTTGATGCAGTTGTTTCTATTGGTGGGATTTTTTCTTGCTAAAAACTTCCAAATATTTTTACTGAAAACTCAGTTTCAAAGTTTGTTTAATGATTTACAAATGTTTGCTGTTATAGTCAAAAATGCATTGCAAAAGTATTGATCCATAATATGAATTTTGAATGGACTGCTTCTGTTGCCTGTTGCTAAATTATCCAAAGTGATATGCAAGCGAAGTTATGATTGCTTGAAGGGCTTGATTTTTCTTAAGGGAACTGTCATCCGAAGTTTGTCAACCAAAAAGTTTGTCTACAGCATAAATTGAAAATGTTACCAAAGAGCTGAAAGTTTCAATGCCTTGAACTTAAAGGTGCAGTATGTTTCAGCCATTATTTGAGGGATGTTAACATTCTACAGCAACTTTTTGCACTCATTCTCTGCAATTTTACCGCCATGAAAGGGTTGTATCTGAATAATTACTTTTGCCGGTCAGTTTCTTGCTTCTGAGCAGGTGGTTAACAAAAACTAAAAGAAAATGCAATCTTATTGTTGGGATCAAATCCAAATCAATATCCATGAGACTCTTTTAGGATTCTGGAACTTCTTCTGCAAGTTTTAACTTTTATAAACTGTCGCTTGACTTCTATGCTTCATACTGTCGGAGTTGTCTTTAGTTTTGGATTTTCTGTTTAGGGCTGGATGTTGTATCAGTTCTTCGAGATGTGTCAATAACACTAAATTTCGTTTTCAAAAAATGATCCATCACCATTAATTTCATGCTTGATGAAGTGATTACTGAGTATTTCTTTTGTGTATGCATGTATGCATGTATGTATGTATGTATGTATGTATGTATGTATGTATGTATGTATGTATGTATGTATGTATGTATGTATGTATGTATGTATGTATGTATGTATGTATGTATGTATGTATGTATGTATGTATGTATGTATGTATGTATGTATGTATGTATGTATGTATGTATGTATGTATGTATGTATGTATGTATGCATTATATATCACCTTCTTTATATTATATTGTGGAGTGTGATTAAATTTATTTCAACCAGAAAAAAATGATTCCATGCAAGTTCTTTTCAACAAGAAAAAAAGATTGCATGCAAGTTTTTTTAAAAGGGATTAAAATACAGATTCATGAATTTAGTTTTTAAAAAACCGCAATTTACAAGTCATATGAGAGCGGCTGATTTCAACAAGCCTCAAGCTGATTGTTTTTTGAATGTGTTTTTGACTAAAAGAAATTAACTTAAAAAAACATAATTTTATAGCATCAAGAATATACAATGGTGGTGAAAGTGTTGTTTCATGCGTTCATAGAAACCACGACGTATTGTCTGTAAAAAGAAGACAACAGGTTGGTAAATTGACATCAGCAGGAAGAGGCTGAAACATGACAATAATGCCTTCGGATACATTCTCGTAAAAAATAAATTGAAATAATTATCTGGTGATAGGGGCACTCTTAGGGGGTTCTCCCATACTACACACAAATTGCAACCACTAGACAGATCTTTAATGAATTCCTTCAAGGCCGATTTTAGTAAAGCATCAGCTATAAAGATGCAGTTGAATTCTGGAGCTAAAATAACTGATTACGATATTGTTTGTCTAGTGTCTAGTGTTTTATTTTCCGTTAGTATAATATTTTTAAGTGTCCAGAGCTACCTGACATTTCCCTAGAGGTTTTTGTCTGTATTAATAGTAATTAATAATTTGGGATTTTTGCCATTTGTCAATTTTACAAACCTATCAATAAATAATGAAAACAAAAATATTAAATAATAAATTAACGCATGACACTTGTACGTTTAATCTTGGAGAAGTAAGATTTCATTGCTATATGATAATTTATATTAAACAAATGATGAATCGATTTCTTACTTTAAACAACTTGATTCAGTTCATGAAAAGTTTGTCATGAAACCTATATTCCTCATGTTTAGTTATTAATAAAGACTAGTTCCCAGTTCCTTTTTTCTTTTCTTGAATACTTCTAACTTACTTTCAAATGAATAACGTAACTTTTTTGCCTTCAAATGCTTCGAAACTGCTAATAATATCAAATACTATAATCTTCATGTCAATAAAGCTGTTTTTTTTTTTGTTGTTGTTAAAATTTGAGGAAGAGTTTTCGAAATTTTTCATTTGTGAAAAAAGGCTCGATCTTCTTCCCGTAGTTTACGTTTAAAAGCTGTTTCATGATTTTAGTCCGAGCCACCCTTTGCGATTGCGATTTTTTTTAGCGAAGTGTACGCTCGCAATTTTTTAACAAAACGCACTGGTGCGTACCGATGTGCTCGATTGAAACTTGACAAACTTTTCTTTTAAAATAATTTGGAGGAGGAGCTTTTTTTTTTTAAGAAAAAATGAACCAATCAGGATCATTATATTTTTAAATTAACTAACTTACCTAAATAAATGGGACCTCCTCTTGTAACAAGTAGTGTATCCAAAAAAATTTGTTGTTGTTGTTTTCTTTTTTTTACCATTCTTAATCAATAATATATAGGAACATTTGTACTCCGATTTTTGATTTCGTATGTTACAATTCGACATCTATTTTTTGCTGTTCCACTAGTTTTCTGGATAATTTTCCCTATGACGCTCAATGATAACTTTTAGAAACGATAACAAAAAACGATCGCAGGAAAATTAAAATGGTAATTTATCGCAAAAACCAAAAAAATGAAAAAAGAAAAATAAAGATACCTCGATGATTTTGTATGTACTATGAATGCATTTGTAATTAAAAAACGAAGATAGGGTAAAAAAGGAAGTTACATTGTAGTAGTTAGTTTGAGATATTTAAATTTTAAAGTTGAACATGATTTGTCTTTCTACTCTATATGGTTGTTTCTTTTCCGCTTTTCTTTCCTTTCACTTAAATTGTGATAAAGAGCAAACTATAAGACTACCTATAACACAACTTAAAAATTCAAAAATACAACTGGTATTTTGAACCATAAATATTTTCAAAAATAGTTTTCTGTTATGTGGTTTCATTTTGAGCTTCAAAAAGGTCTGAAGAACATCGTTAAACTAGGCATCTTTTTTTAATCAAATTTCATACATGCCGAATTATCCACAACTTCATACATAGTTAGCGAACTATGATAACAACTGAAGAGCTCCCACACGAAACCAGACTAACCCATATTTAAAAATTTTAACATATCTTGATATTATAAGTTCACAGAACATAAAAAACTTTTTAAAAAAGTTTTATGCTCTGTGAACCATGATCCTTGTCGATGTATGCTATGTTAGTGACATTAGAATGTTGCCAACATAAATCAAGGAATTAAAAATATCAAGATATGTTAAATATTTTTAAATATGGATTAGTCTGGTTTTGCGTGGGAGCTCTTCAGCTATGCATTATAAAGTTAAAAATAACAAATGCATTATGAAGTTTTATTTTTGTTCACTCAGTTTTAAAAGATAACCTTAGAATTTTGTTTCTTTAGAGTACAACACATAAATTACAAGATGAAGAGTAAGATTCCTGTCATTTCTATTATTTTTCTTTTATTTACTTTTATTTGTATCATTTTAATGCACTGTTCTCACTATAATACAGAGACACTTATTTTCTACTTGTATTGCACCACTATAGTAGGAGTCTATTGAACTTAATTTAAAAATATAGCTGCATGTTTGTCTTTATTTAACTATAGACTTTAGGAAAAAATATATGATATTCCGATTCAGTCAGCACCAAAAAAATCTAAACCATACACAATACATACTTGTTGCATATTAAGACAGAAGTTTATGAGGTATTGTGTGTTTATACATTTTTATAGGATAAATATATACATGAATCTAGGAACTAAGATAAGAAAAAAGTATTGAGAAAAAATTCTTAAGATCAGTTTGCTATTCTGTTATGTACAATTTATAAGAGTTAAATAGTAAAAAATTATTTAAGTTATAAATGCTGAATAGTGCGAAGAGCTTCAATCCACGCTAATTGTAGGTATCTGATTTCGCTGAGCAAGAATATTTTTTCTGTCTTTTCCAAATGTCTACTTTGATAGTTTTTCTTAAGATATTGAATTGCTTAAGTATGATAAACATGCTTTTTGTATGGCTGTATTTTTCTCTCAAGTTGTTGTAACTTTGTATGTAGATGTTCTGAACATTGTTGATCTTTTGACATGTACACTCAGAGATTTTCTACAATAATAAAAAGAAAAGAGTACTATTTACTATCTGCATGTAAAATTCTAAGTAATAACAATTATTCATCAAATTAAAACTCATGGCAGTGCATCATTATCAATGATCTATATCTAGAGACATCTTATTACCATTGGTAGGTTTTGGATACTGACTGAAGGAAGCCAGAAACACCCAAAATATGTAATAATAGATATGCTATAATAAAAAGATGTACAAGGAGTTGAAACTTAATATTTCTGCTCCACATTTCCATCAAATATATCTCTTTAAAACATTTTTGAGTAAATATATGTGATACTTTATGACCTTAAACAACCATAGAATTTTTATCTTAGCATTTTAAACGTAATTTATCAAACACTGAGACTTTAGCAAATACAAAGTTTTTAAGACATCCATGGGATCTACAATGAATTTGTTGCTGCTTAAAAAACTTATAAATATTTTGTTTTAGAATTCCTAAGCAAATTTTTTTTAAGTAAACAATGTTTTTAAATATTTCAAAAAATTTAGGTGCAAAGAAAAAAATGGTAAACAAACTTTAGACAAATAAAGATTTGGCAATAGGTATACTTATCAAAAATTAATAGTCAATTTCTTTCTTAACATTTTTTAGCATGTTTTTGCATTCCATTCAACTTTTCAAATACAGTTATAAAATTATACTTATTTTAAGAATTTATTAAATTTATGAACTGCCTTATCAGTTTTAATATTTAGTCTTGCTGGAAAATAAAACTTTAAAGTGATTGAAAAGTACATTAAAAAAAAGTGACATACCTGTATTATATTTTGTATTTTTAGAACCAACGACTTTAGGTTGTTGATAATGTGTAAAAGATTGTTATAAACAGCTCCTTTTGATTTTTCTTCAATTTTCAACACATGGAAAAGTTCTTTGAGGATTACTTCGAATAAATGCTGATATATCCAAAAAGCTTGAAAGTCCTACAATAGAAACAACACGTTGCTCTGAATTTGTTTGGAATGTTTAGATATCGCTAAAGTATACACTAAGACTGATATTAAATTGGTGAATGCTAAACTTTCCACTTTTTTAAAGCTATTATTTTACTGGGGATTATTTTTTGTGAAATAATTTTTTTTTTGGTCTTATTGTTTTTTTGTTTTTTTTTAATGCTTAAGAATGATAATTTAAAAAGTTACATTTCACTTATTTTTTACCACTCACTGATTGAGCTTTTTCAAAATTTGGTCTTCTGATGAAGCTTTCAGAGGTTTCATAAGGGCAAAAGGAGTAATTAGATTTTACTTCTGTTGCAGACAGCTGTTCTCCCTAAAGCAAATGTTTGTTTAATATTTATTTGTATATACTAATGACAAAGGCGTTTACGTATGTATGTATGTATGTATGTATGTATGTATGTATGTATGTATGTATGTATGTATGTATGTATGTATGTATGTATGTTATGTATGTTATGAGTAGTCTTTTTTTTTGTAACTTGGTTGATCTTCATAGAATCAGCTGAAAACTTCTTCTCTTATTATTTGGTCTGTAGATTGGGAGTAATTATAATGGTTTAGTGATAAAATAATGTAAAAATTAGTTATGAAGCTAAAAGAGACTTTGTGATTTTTTTCAAGTATAAAGTCTTATTTCTGAGATATTGTGGAAAGTGTTGTGGAAGTGCTAAAAGTATCAAAAACAATCGTTTACAAAATTAAATTAAATTTAAAAGTTAATGAAATGTGCTAAAACACATTGATGGTAAGAAAAAACGTTTAGAACTAAAAAAGTTCATTTCTAAGTTCAGTGTTCAGTTTATAACCATAAGTGAGATCCATAAGAAAGATGACTAAAGAGTTTGAGGTGTTAGAGGCAGCCATCTGAGGGGTGGTCACAAGCTAGGATATCAGATTATTTGCTTATGTTTGATTAGAATATTTTTAAAAAAGGACCAAATAAAGTGTTGTCATTTTCTAATGAAAAAAACTTTATTGAAGGCCACAACAGTAGAAATGAAAGAAAAATCTCTAAGCAATCCCCCAATTATTAGCTAGAATAAATAAAGAGGATAGGTCACATCAAACACTAGCCAAATTATGGTGTAAAGGTTTGTAGTATTTGATGGAGAAGAAATAGTATTTTCTCAAAGCAATGAAACCTCAATTCTTGTTTTTATTCGTGTGTGTGTGTGTGTGTGTGTGTGTGTGTGTGTGTGTGTGTGTGTGTGTGTGTGTGTGTGTGTGTGTGTGTGTGTGTGTGTGTGTGTGTGTGTTAGTATAAAAGCATATATATAAAGAATACATAAAAAAGTTGTTATAATAAATGTAAAAAATATGTTAGTATATATATAAAAAATACATAAAAAGGTTGTTATAGTTTTTTGATATGTAAATATATCAAAAAATTAAAACAACTTTTTTAATTAACAATTATTTTGATAGAATGCATTCTCAAATAATCCTCACCACAAAACATTTCACTCGATGTGCCAGTGAGAGATGGTAGTTATCCATTAACAAATCATCAGTTAATTGAAAAACAAAATTCTTAAGAAGATCAAAACAAGATCTCTTTTGGCAATTTGAAACCTTTGTAATCAGCGGATTTGTTGAAAACTTCTTTGAATGCTCTGTGATGTCCTTCGGCATACCCATTATACTGGTAGTTAGAATAGTCGCAGCTCAAAAAAAAAGCGAGAAATAAATAAAAACTTGAATAAAAAAAGCTTGTATTAGTAGCATGATAAAATTATATTTAGATTCATTCCAGGAAATTTTTCATCATTTAGTCGCATTATTTTAAGTAACTGAAAATAAAATACCTGTTATCCACGCCAAATGTTTATTAGCCATGTTTTTCAATATCGTGTCGAAAGTTACAATTGTGAGATCTCAGTTGCGTCGCTCTCATCTTTATTCCAACTAAGGCTTTTACCTCGCAAATGTTCCCGAAGAACTTATTCTTAGGATGGTCTTTTTTCGTTAGGAATTTCTTGTCTGGTAGTTTTCTTGTAACGCACTCGAAACCACTACCGAAAAGAAAAACAATCTTTTGCTGTTAAAAACTCGTGGATTTCATTGAGTTTTTATCTTGTGATAAGATGTTACGATTAGACGCTTAACTAACACATGAAGCTTTAGTTAGTAGAAACCTTCTGTTTTTTCTTAGAAAATTGCATCACTAATTAATGGTTCTGGGAATATTTTTTAAACATCTAGGGCCAATAGAAGTTCACGGTTAAAAAGAAAAAAAGAAAAGGAAACCACAAAAAGCCGTAATTCTTACTAAGAATCCTTTAATAAGAACGTCGCATTTTTGTTGCTGTGCTTTTGTAGTTTTCTTTTTTTTTTTTTTTAGTTTTTAATTTTTTTGTTTTTTTAGCGTAAATATCAATTCGGTAAACATCTCATTTTTTTCTCCCATTTTATTTGATTTGGGACAAACTTTTAATAGCTAAAACGAAAAAAAAAAGCTCTATTAATTTCTCATTTTAAATTGTTTAACAACTCGAATTAAATAGATTTATTTCTATCGTTAACATAAACTGGTTTTTTCTTAATTATTTTTAATCAATACTATTTAGACATGTCTGATTATTTTGAGCTCTGGTTCGTACTTTCAACTTTGATAAAAAAACATTTTCATGAAGTTGACTTAACCAATCAAATTGCAGTTTGCAGGCAAAATAACTTTAATGGAAACCCGCATCTTGTTGAAAGGGAAGTTAATCATTGAAACTTTAACTCGATTTACTTCAGTGCGGCTGAAAATCTTTCAAAAGCCTTTTTTTTAAATTTGTTATTGATTTTCTTGGCAACTTTTTTGTTTGACGAGAAACGGTTTTTAATATTCTACTTTTCTTTTTATATCTTTTTATATTATTAAGATTTTACTTTATTTAAGTTGTATTATACAAAAATATGTGAAATTTTTACTTTTTTTCAACACCATTTTTCTTTTTCATAGAAAAATCAAGAATTGTTTTGAAATTGAATTAAAAGTAATAATGTTAGTAAAAACTTTAGTTGTAGACTATATATAAATAAAGTTATATATAAAAATATATAAATTCAAAAGATCGCTCATTACTCATGTCTGTAATTAACTTGTGTTTTCTAAAGTTTATATCTTCAAATAAATATTGTGTAAATATTTAAAAGAAGCTTTTACAAAAATATTTAAAGTGACGTTCTGTTTCTTTTTCTTTCAGACGTTTTTTTAACAGCAAATTAAATGCAATATATAAGAAGATACTTTTAATTTACGATCACAAAAGTTCAATGAATTTGTGAAAATGTGTTTAAATAGTGACAATTGCATTGAATTTGTGAAAATGGTGCACCATTTTCACAAATTCTTTGCAATGTCACCATTTAAACATATTTTCTAATGAAGCTGACAAAAAAAATATCCGTGGGTGTTTTTTTTTTTTTTCAAAAAAAAAATCATTCTACAACTTCTTGTTGGCAAAAGTTTGCTTCACAACCCAGCACGAGTTAGACATCTAGTAAATATATATCATTGTTTTTTCATAAATTTCAGAAAATTCGATTTATTCTAAGACTGATATATAAATTTGTAATTTACTTGTTAATAAAGAAAAAATGCCGATGCTTATAAATGTTTTAACTAGCTCCAGATGAAAAATTTTAAGTAAAATCATAAATTTTAATTTCAAAATTTCCACTATTAATTTAATTTTATTTTTGACTCTTATCTCCGTAATTTTAAGGAGTTAAGCTAATAACGTCATTACTCTTTTTTTAGTCAGTTGTTTGCGCCCCGACCTTCAAAAAGCTAATCAGACCCTGGGTCACTACTATAAAACTCAACCCTAACCGATCGGAATTAAAAAAATCGTAAACCCGATGAATTTCTTCGGATTCGGCAAAATAGGCGTAAACCCGATAATTTAAGCTAGCTTTTTTTTTTTTAACAAATTCTTGTTTTGAAAACAAAAACAGAAATCAAACTCTATTTCTAACATTTTTCATTGACAAAATTAAAATAATAAGTTCCACATTTCATTTTTCACTGTCCACCTCGACAACAGATAATCAGCAGTGGGTAAGAAATTTGAAATATGAATTTGCGCACGAATAAATTCCTTACTTATTTCAGACCAAACTCTATTTTCATATGAATTTCTCCGAAAATAGCAAACACCAAGGTTATCATCCAGTGGTATTAGCTTTTGACTCCCCATATTACTTTTGTTAGAATCTGTCACCTTCTTTGTAGTCACTTATTTGATGTTGTCCCAGAAGTCCTACATAGTTAGATAATACAATTTAAGTTTGTAACATTTTACAACATTGATTACATCTTATACTATAATATTGCATTATTGCAGTATTTTGCACCGTCTAGGAACCATTTACACCTTGGGCAATAGGTCACTTTTGCTATATTAAAATATTATCAGGTAACTAAAACTGATGCCTGGCAATTTTTTTTTTAGTAAAAATGACACAAATTTTCCAATTTACAAAATGTGTAAATGGCATCTAAGGGTCAACATAGACAGATGATACTAAAGCAATACTTTTTATAAAGTAAAATTATCAAGGATGTGATAACCAATGACTTTCACTAAATAATTAAAAAGAGAATTAAACTTTTCAGGAGACAACAAATAAAGTTTTCAATTGGTCAGAGCTTGATTATTACTTTAATTTCTCCTAAAAAAAATTTAAATAAATGGAATCGAGTTGTTTAATTTTAGTTTGCTAGAACAACTTTTAGGATATTTTTTTTATGCTTTTTAAAGGTATTTATTGGTATTTACAGTGTAGTAGAAGTGGCGAAGGCTTACTTTTAAGGGCTTATAATAAGTGCATTTAGGACCAATACCTTTTGTCCGTTCAAAATTGGATCCTGCTTCTAACAAACCAAACTAACATCTAATGTGAATAAAACTTGGTAATCTAATTTTAAACTAGGTTTAGAATACTTTTGGAAATGTAAGAAACTATTACAAGTCTTAGGTAATAGATGTTTGGAATGGGGAGTCCATTTGGAACTCCTTTAGAATAGATAGCCTCAGATGCCCAGGTTTTTTTTAAGATTGGTAACCTTTGGTGTTTTTGAGCCATCTGTGACTTTTCACCAAATCTTCTCATCAAAACATCTTTGAATTGTTTAATCCAGTCTGCCGAATTTTTGTGACAAACTCAATGACACTCGAGCTATGTAGGCATCTTTTTTCTGTCCCCTTGGATAAAAAACATTAAAGCACATTAAATATAATGCACTAAGTGTGAGAATAGTATTATATATTGGGTCGACCCAAACAGGCAACAATAACAATAAAGAATAACTTTGATGTAATGTGAAGAAAATTATTTAACATGAAAATTATTTAACATGATAATAATTTCACTACTTTAAAATTACTATTTAATTGTGGCTGTGTACCTGTCTTTGTTATGCCTTAGAAAAATTTTTTTTTTAATTAGAAGTTCTATGACATATAATTATTGCCTTTGTGGTATGTCTATAACATAGGGAAATTACAGTGAAAAAATTACTTATAACTATTTAATGGTTTTAATCTTTTAATAAAACATTGATTGCTGGCCTTGTATATTAAAAAAGAACGTCTTAAAACTCCTAAAACATATGAACGTAGGACTGTGGTAATTTCACAGAAAGATTCGTAATTGGAAATAAGTAGGGGAACATGGGGCAAGATGACGAACGTTTTGAAAAGCACTTATATCTTATTCAATAACTGTTCCAATAAGTAAAACTTTATCAAAAAGTGGGAGAAAAATTATTATGCGTCACATATGTATAAAAAAAACCCATATAAAAATTAAAAATAGCCTGGAAAAAACTCATTAACCAAAGTTATCTAAAATTATCATCTTGCCCCGTACGCGGGGCAAGATGGCGGCTTTAAAAAAATTAAATTCCATTATACCATTACCTTCTCAAATAACACGATACCATAAATTCTAGTTAATAAGATATGTAATACAAACGGTTATGTAACTTTTTCAACAATTAAACTATATATTTATATAGGGCTATGCAAAAAAAAGTCCACTAATCAGTTCATAGCAAATTCCAACACAACAAAATAAACCAAATGTCAAACAAAACATTTTAATGCATAATAAAGCAATGTAATAATGACTAAGCTACACAAGTTATTACATTACAGGTTTATGGTAAAACATGTACTTTGGTGAAAGGACAAACGAGTCATCTTGCCCCGTTCATCTTGCCCCTAGGCTACTTAATCTTTAAAATGACTCAGAACTCTACATAAATAAGTTATCATAGCTTAATACTACTTGTATGGCTTCCAAATTGAACAAACTGAATGAGAAATTCTTGTACCTTTGGCTGGTATTGTAATGATGAAATTAATCAGATACAAGTGGATAAATTTTTTTTCCCCCTTAATATAGGGAAAACCTTTTTAATAATTATCTTTTTAATAAATAATATTTATAAAGAAAGCATAAATAAATCTAGTAGATGTAATCTACTTCCCTCTTAGCTACAGTCAGATTTCATATTTAATTGAGTTTTGAAGATAACAATATGTTTTCATCTTGCCCCATTCGTCATCTTACCCCATGTTCCCCTATAATTTATATTTAAGATAAGGATATTGGATTTACTTACATTTCTTTTTTGAAATTTGTTTTTCTTGTGGCATTAAGTTGAAATTTTGCACAACTGTCCATAATATAAACAAAACAAAATGTAAAAAAAACAATTAACTAGATAATATCTTTTTGTTTTTTTTATGAACCCGCTAATATTTTCGTCGGAAAGTTTTTACAATACCAAAAAAAATGTTTATAGTAGAGGCTATTTGGGATAATCGGGTTTACGATTTCCGCTACACAAAGATCGCGTAAATTTTAGGCCGTTACTACTTAGAGCGCAATGCGCTCTATGCAGTCATATGCTACCAATGATATATTAAGAATAACTAGATGTCTAACTGCCTTAAATCGGTATAAGAAAAAGTGAAGCAAAAATCGGCCATTATGGGGGGCAAAATCTTTACGCTATTTATCAAAACAAAACAAATACGAAGCTTTTGATTTGTTAAATTTGCCCCCCATAATGGCCGATTTTTGCTTCAAAAAATACGTGGAAGTTAGACATCTAGTAATTTTTAATATATCATTGTATGCTACTCGGAGCGCAATACTTTGTACACATGCGCTAAATTTTTTTTTTTTTTTTTTAAATCTTGTTGATGTTAACCCTATCCCCATCCCTGACCCTAATCGCCTATCTAACCAGCGTTATTGTGAAATATAAATCGCACTATTATAATAAAATAATTGCGCATGCGTGTACAATATTGCGCTCAGAGCAGCTTATGGCTACGTAGAGCGCATTGCGCTCCACGAAGACACTTCGTAAATTTTAATTGGGTTTTTACGCTGAAATTAGCGGAAATTACGAAAAAATGTTTATAGTAACAATCCGCTCTTTTCAGCGGTTTTAGATGAAATGGTCGTGAATTCCGATCGGAATGAGTTTTATAGTAGTGACCCCCTGACAAAGTTAAATTGCTTTTTATTTAAACATTCAACTTAAGTTAAAATTTTGTTTTCTTAGTCTTCAAAGGTGCAAATCTGTCAGTTACTACATGAAAATTAACATTTTTCATATCGTTTTCGATTAACTGACCAGAAAGCCTGTTACAATGGAAAATCGCAAATAGTTCTTCGTAAATTTTAACACGAGGGATGCACCGCTTGCAACTCCTAGTGACACCAATTTTTAAGATAAAACCAAAAAAACCTTTAAAGGTTTAAAATCTTATTCGCTTGCATTTAAAGTGAACTTACATCCAATACAGGGGGTCAGTTTAATCTAGACTTGAACTAAAGTATTTTTATCAATAGATAAAAGAAAATCATGCGTTAAAAGTGTTGTTGATACCTCAACTTTTTGTGTAAAAATTAGTCAAGCTCTTTTCAGGAGAACAAGAAGAGACAAAATATATATTAGCAAACAAATATATATATATATATATGCATACATATATAAATTGACAGCTATATTATTGGCAAAACAAATAGCTGGGGAATTAATGTTAAACTCAAAATCGCTGCTTTTTCCTAAAAGTAGTAAATCATAGACGATGATAGAAATATCAAATGCTTGGCCTTACTGAATCATCTGCGCATACTTTTTTATTTGAATCACCTGCGCATACTTTTTTATTTGAATCATCTGCGCATACTTTTTTATTTGGCGGGAGATGCTATTGAATCTCCTGCTAAATAAAAATATGAATCAATTAAAAAAACAAAAATTTACATCGAATGCCAAATATAAATAAAATTTATTGCCAAATAAATAGAATTACTGTAGCAGAAAATTGTTAAAATAAATCAAACTCTTTGAATTTCGAAGAGACGAACATCAGTGTCGTACCATATAGGCGGATCAATATTTCTACAAACAAATAAACAAAAAAAAAAACCATCATTTTTATACTTCTGGATTGTGATTAAAATTTTACTGATAAAAGAAATAAATCCTACCTTAAATAGATTATTCCCCACATATAAGTTCGAAACCAAAGTTGTGTACCACTATTTGCCTAAGGGAAAAATATAGAAATCAAAAGTAACCAGACCCGTCAATAGGATGAGTGAGGCTCAGGGCGACTTATTCAGGTGGCTAGATAGTGATACAAAGGAGGTAGGGGAATCTTTACGGTAACCATTCCTTTTGAAAAATATTTTTGGGGCTTAATGTTTGTTTTTTATAGTTTTTACTTAGCTAAGAAAAACTTTATAAATATGCAATAACAGTATATATTAGTAATAAAAGTAAAAGTTTAAGAAGAGATTTTTTTTTTATTACAAATCGCGACCCGAATGCTTATTTGTCCTAACTCCCAAAAACACATCATTGAATAAAAGCGGATAAAAGATTCAAAGTTATTTTTCCTACGCCTTTAAATTTTCTGACTAACTTTATTTGAAAGAGATAGTAATTATATTCCGTCAGATTAACTTTAGACATTTTTTTATACTAAAAATATTTTTTAAAATGAATTGATTTGGAGATCAAAAAAATATTTGTATCTCCAATAATAGAAACCAGGATACCATTTTTGAAGCATTTGCAATACTCATAATTTGACTATTGTTTTAAACTGTTTCTTCAAGTAAATAAAACGTTTCTTTAGAAATTACCAAAGAAGGGTTACCCCAAAACCATGACACTACCACTGTCTACATTGTGAAAGTGGATATTAAAAGGTACAAAAACAATATTAAATAATTTCAACATACAGTAAAAATAAAAGATTGTATTAAAAAAAAATCAGTTTTAGTACAACAAAAAGTTTTTATTTAAAGCTTATTTCATAAAAAGCACAGTCAATTGTAGGCATAAAACATAGAATTGACTTTATCTTAAGCTTTTTCTATGCTTAGAGGAATTGCTGATGTTAATGAGACACTAGAGATTGGGACTACTTTCTGCAAATGTATTTTTGCGCCAACTTCCAATGTCCTTCCTTTTTTCAAAATACTCACAGATATTTCTGGTTCAGTGAGAGAGTGACAGTCCTTGTATGTTACAGAATGCGGCATATTTGAATGATATTTTAGTTCTTTGACAGAAAAAAAAGGTATCTGCAAAAAATTCATAGTTTTTGATAATTTTTCAAAGTTAAAAAAATCTGATGATCTCATCTGAAAAATGTGGAGTTGGGGCTTTCTTCTCAGCGTTTTTAATATACGAATTAAGGTAACCGGGCTAAATACTTCATTTTTATCTAAAATGCTCTTGGAAGCTGAATAACATTTTCCATATCAAAACATAAAACAACTTTTCTGGATTCTCTATCACTCTTCCTTTCTTGATAGGAATCTGTCTTTAAAAAAATATGATGCTGAAATTGTATTTTATACTCTAAGCTGTTAATTGCTTTCTCCATATTCATTTCATTCTCTTCGCAGCAGTCACATCAGTCTGATTTTGGTCTTGAAAGACCTATATTAAACTCTGTATTAAACACTACTCTATACTTATGTTGCTTAACATATTGAATTCCTTTTTTTTGCACAATCTTCAGTATAAAAGTCATACATTAATGACAAATTCAACTTATTTTCAAGATATTCTTTTTTGGTAGTGCTCCTACAATAATGAGATTCAATATGTGGAAACATATTTATGTGAGTACAAGCTTCATCCAACAATCTTTGTGGCAATTTGTATTTTATGTACTTTCCTTTTTTTCTTTCAACTGGAACTCCTGTATGTAGATCTATTAAATTGTTGTGAAAATAATATACTCTTGCTTGAGAAATGCAAAGAACTCCTAAAAAAAACTTTTTACAAACCCCGTGAATAATGCTATCATTTTCCATAAATTATTGATAAGAATATTTTCTTCTGCTATTGTCTGAAACAGTTCTAACTCTTACTTTTTCATTCCTTTTTTGTAAATTTAGCATAAAAAACATTTTTGCTATTGTCATCTAAACTCCAGAAATGTTTGAATATAAGTTTCCTATTTTCCAGGGTAATTTTTTATTCACAAGAAAATATGCACTTTAAGCAATTACTTTCAACAGGTTTTAATTCTTCAACTTTTTTCCCTCTTGAATTTATATAGGATTGTCCAGGTTCTCTTTTTTTCTTTGTGCAATTCTTTTTCCACATATCAGTATTTCTTGTCCGTTTTCGAGTTTTCTTTACTTGGTCTTCACTAAAAAGATAATACAATAATTTAATTTACAGAATAACAACAGCAACAAAACCACTTGAGTAATGTTGAGTAAGATTATAAGTTTTACACAATTATTATTAAATTCTAAACAAATTTTTTATTAATTATTTAAAGATAAATTTTTTAAGCACTATTTTGTTAAATAAATAAAAATAATCACAGTTTGACTTACGTTATTGAACTACAAAAAAAGACATTTTGTGTAGTTTCATTGTCTGCCATCTTGAAATTGTCATCAAATTATAAAAAGCAAGCTGCGTGATTGGCTAGAATCTGTTAGAACAAATAAGCATTAAAAAGTTTTTCTTGTTTGGAAACTTGTTTTTTGTAATGCTTTATTTGATTGGCCATTTTGGAGTTAAAACAATTAAGCATATTAAAACAATTGAAAAAAGTGGAGATAAGACGAAGTGAATTCTTAATTGACACTTACCTGGCACATTGTTACACAAACCAACAATTAAAATATAAAGATTTTGATGCTTTATTGACTGCGTTAAAGTTATTTTGATTTTTTACAAAATTGGAGTTAGAACGAATAAGCACTCAGGGCGCAAAATCTATTAACAAAAAAATACCCTCACTCAGCGTGAAGGCTGGGAAAAAAATTTCTGCCAGCAACCCCCCCCCTTTCTTTCTCTACAGGGCTGAAAATAACCACTGGTTTTAAAAAAACTGTTCTGTTTAGCAAAGGAGTGAAACAATACTGACTTACTTGGTACTTTCTAATTAATATCGGATGTGGAACAGGCAGCAATCCAACTAAAGTACCATGTTGTAAAAATTTTATTATTTCTGATTCGTCAGTAAGCCCTCTAAAAAAAAGTAAATAAAACTTTCTTTAATGAAGATTTATTAAAAAGACAAAACTTCGAGTACTTTTCTTACTTGAAGGACTGTTAACAAGTCATCAATAGTCGAGTAAACGTATCACTTACTTATCTATACATATTTTTTCTACTTGTGGAACAAGAACTTGTAACAACCTCATTATGGTCTGTAACGGAAGTTTTTGCTTCCATGAAAAAACCTTGAAAATCAATAATACATCGATTAATCTTTTCGTATTTGAACTATCTAAACTAAACACAATACCAGTCTGATCAACACATTGATTCTTTAGCAGTAAAAAATTAAGGTTAAATTACAAGATCGTAAACAAGGATCGTAACAAAAAATCCTAGTGTTAGTTTCAGTGAGATTAAGCTTTGTTTAAGCGAAAAAGAAAAAAGAGAGTGGAAAAAAAAAAAATGTCAATCTACAAAACATATAACGCAATTAAGATAATTACCCATTCTATAGTAGGTGTAAATGCTCCTTTCTCATTCTGCCTCAAATTGCTTTCTCTGTTTGCAGGAGCCATAACATCGTATACACTTTCTCCTTGATTAGTCTCTTGTGAGGCGATATGTTCAGAGGAATTTGGATTTTGAACTAAGAAAAATATATCTTGGTTTCAAACTGGTAGAACTGGTAGAACTTGAAATTCAAAAACCAAATTGAGATTCAAAAACCAAATTGAGATTCAAAAACCAAATTTGAATGAATTACAAAAATCACTAATTAATAAAGTATATTATTTTTATACATTATTTAATTTTAACTGAACCCATACCTATCTACCCTTTCTTTATAAAAAAAAATTTTTTTTTCTATCTAAACTTCCCTGATTATACTTACACCAGAAATTTCTATTAATATATATGATCATTTTTGTTAACAGGTTATTTCAAGTGTTAAAATAAAAAAAAAACAACCCGAAAGAGTTAGACATTTTTGAACAAACAATTCTCTGCTGTATCAAACAATTTACATTTGTTAGATACAGCAGAGAGAAATGAAATAATAATAATAAAAAAAGCAGCAAACAACAAAACCAAGGAGGTTTAAGATGAGAATCCTCCACTCACCAGTTCTGGTCGTTGTAGGAATGGTTTCTAGCCTGGGTTGCTTAAAATTTCTAAAGAAAGGATTAATATTGACAGTGAATCAATCAATTTTTTAAATACCCCCTAAATTGTAATCAGTTGTAAAAAAAAGATTTTCTCATATTAACTACATTAAACTATCAAAACAATTAATAACGCAGCATGCAATAAAAATATTCATTTTTTAGAACTTTTTTCAAATAATTTTGTAAATTTTTATGTGCTGATAGAACCATCTTTTAAACTGTATGTAAGAAAATATTAATTTTATTCTATGGTTGATGATTATAAAATATCATATTTTATTATTTTAATAATGATAATCTTATTCACAAAATCTGAATAAACAAATTCAATGTCAACATGTTGTTTCAATGAATAGGTATTGCCATGTATTAAAAGAGTTTCTTATTTTTGTAACAAATATCTATGAGAAATACTGTTCCATCTTAACTGGAGGTTTATGTTATGGTTAACTGGTTAATTCATCAACTTTCAAAAATGCATTTGTAAAATAAGAAAGGAATATTCTGCATTTTCTCAACGTATTCATCTGTTTTACGATATTGGATTTTTAATGCAGTATTTACCTTTTTGCTTACATTTTTCTTTAAAAATATTCACTAGAAATAATTTATAGTTTAATTTTTTTTATTAATTTTTCTTTTAACAAAATGTTGTTAATTTCTTAAATGAAATAATTTTTACCAATTTTTTTTTTTTTTTTTACTTAAAAAGTGTTATGAAATATTTTTTACCCTTCTTCTGATGATGAAACAGAGTCTTTTCTTTCGCTACTTTTTCCTGGCTTTTTCACAGTGGATGGATCGGTAGGAAGGTTGGCCATCTGATGAAATACATTGCGCTTACGAATGATTGCATATACCATATGAGCATTCCCTAGAATTACATTACACCAAACTTTTTTCAAGATATAAAACCTTGCAGAATTTAAGTTGTTCAACCAGAGACAAAAGAGTTCAATCAGAGACAAAAAAAAAAAACTTTTGGGTCATATAAACCATTCACCATCAAATTGATACTGAATAATGTTGTTGAATGTTTCCAGAAGAAAAAACACTAAGTGGTGGTTCGTTGAATTCGCAAACAAAAACCATGGTGTGGAAAAAGCCTGATACAAAATAAAGCAAAAATTTTTCATTAAGAAAAATCTTTAATATGTTGAATAATATCAAAAAGAAAAAGCATTTATAAACAAAAATAATTTAAAAGCTAAGCAATTATAGGCATGGAGAAAGGAGGAAATTGAAATGGGCCTATTACCTCCAAGAGATGAAGCAGTTTATTTGCAGCAACCATTGAAAGGGATTTCAAGTAAGGAGAAACTAAATTAAGAAAAAATTAAGAAAAATACTACAACTACTATAAATTCTCACAAAGAAATAACAAGATAAATAAAAACTTACCATTTACAATAATTGTTAAGAGACAATCAAAAAGAGGATGTAAACGTTGGTGACCGGTAGTTATAATTTTATGAAACACCTGAAAAAAACAAAAAAAAAAAAAAAAAAACAATAGAATTATACCCTTTTGTTTTGCTTGAGTCATTTAACTGCAGCTTAAATAAATTTAGATGCTTTCATGTTACACCCAGAGATTTGCTTGAGAAGTACAAGAGAGATTTGCACACTGATGTAAACTTCTCTTACATTTCTAGAACAAATCTGTTGTATTTCTTGTATTACTCTAAAAGCATCTTACTTTGGACAAAATTTTGACTTATTTGTAATTTTCATTTGTAAAAATCTGCTTTAAACTTGTATTATATTGATTGATCATTTATTTAGGTTATCTAAATTCTAAATTCTATTTTAATTACTAAATTTATTTTTACAAACTAAAAAGAAGTTTTTCAAGATTGTTTAAAAAATGTGCAAAGTTAACCAGGGGTCTGGGTAACTTTGCACAACTTAAAAAAACTTAGAATAGCTTTATGATGTATGGGATTGGTGCAAAATGGCCTCTTTTTTTTATACTTTCTGAAGGAAAAATAATTCAAAGGATGGTTTAATAAAAAATAAAAGATTAATTTTAGTATTATTTTGCTTAATAATGAATATAACTTTGGTATGATAAAAGAAAACTGAACACAATCTCATTAAAAACACAAAAAAGACAAAAAAGTTCCTTTGTAACTTGGTAAACTTAAGCAAAAAGAAATAAAGATTTCCTTTTTTTAAATAAAAAACTAAAATTGACAAAACACTAATGAAAGCCTAATTCTGGCACTTTGTGAAGTTTCCTAGCTTTGCTTATTTTTTCCTCTTTTGCAATTTTCTTAGAGGCAATATCACAACCCTCACTAATTTTTTCTAGATCTTCAATGTTGACACTTTTTACCTGCAGGTAAAAAGTGTCAACATTGAACACAGTAAGTTTTTTTTTTATTATTAGTTCCTACAGATTCCAAAGATTTAAAATTGTGTTGTAAGAAAACCTTAAAGCTGTCTTCTAGAACTTAACATAAGATTCTCTTTCTCTAAATTTTGTAAGAAGTTCATTGACATGCACTGGATAGACACTGCAGTTGAATCTTTATACTCTGTGATAATTTTATGCCAAGGTGTTTAAAGAAAGCTACATCTAGAGATTGAGTTGTATGTGTACTATTAGGTAGTAGACAAACTTTATTTCATTTTCTTCAGAGGCTTCAATAACTTTTGGAGAGATGTGAGAGGATAAGTTATTGCCTAACAAAACTTTAATTCCTGACTTCTTTTTCAAAGAAGGTAAAACTATAGAAAAAAACCACTCTTCAAAAGATACTCTATCAAACCATCCACTTTTAGTACTGAAGTATCTGGCTCCTTTAGGATCAAGCTGATCACAGATTAGCCTTATAAACAACAAAAGGTGGTAAAACTTCACCTGCTGCATTACCTGATATCATTATAGAAATACTTGTCTTAAAAGTGTTTCTTATATTTGTATGGTATTTACTGCCTGTTTTATTAAGGATTTTTTAAACTAGGGTCATCAGTTAGATTTGTTTCATCATAGGTTTATATGGTTTTGGTTAGATGTTGAATATATTCTTTTAGAATTTCTTCATTAACATTTGCTTGTGATTTCTTTATAATTGGCACAAATTTATTTGTTCCCTCTGGATGTTTTTATAAAAATGACTTATGGATTAAATTAGGCCCAGAATTTATATTCTTTTACTTTTCTACCAGAACTATGGATATAATTGTACATAATATGACTTAAGTCTTCGTTACCAATAAGAAATCCAAAATGACTTAATTAAATGGACAATTGACAATGGCAGTCTCCTCTAATTTGGAAAAACAATACGGTTTACCAGGTTTTAAATAATGCTTTACTTTCAATTTGTAACAAATTGTTCTTCAACTAACACCATACTTTTTAGCAGCTTGCTCTTGTGTCAGCTTTTTAGATTTTACATCTTCAAGACATCTAGCTAGATCATCCTCTGTATAGTTTTTGTATTTTATGGACTTAAGCTCCTTTTTGTAATGGCTTGACATCTGGAAAAAACATTACTAATAACTAAATTTGACCTTGAGTTACCCAAGAAATTATTTAAAGATATAAAAAGTATGAAATAACTCTGCTTATATAAATATGAAGTTCTAGAAAGTATTGCTTTTGGATGAACAACTACATTTAAGGTGAACTTTGTACATTATGCAAAGTTACCCCAATTTCTGTCAAAAAAAGTACTTTATTTACAAGATTGTTAAACTTTAATTTTTTTTTATTGATTATACGTTAAAACTTCGTACACTTCAAATGAATACCATAATAAACACTTTAAGCAGTTTATTCACTCTTGAGTTCAATTCTGATCTGCTGCACAGATAAAAGTTGTAACATAACTTTTGTATTCTACTTCTATGTTTACACAAAACGACTCATGTTGCGAGAAATTGCATTTATAAAACTATTTTACATGAGATTCATATTGACACTAAAACAAACTGTCGGATTCTAAAGTGATTTCAATTTGTAGTTCAAACTTTTAGTTGCTAGAGAGTAAAAATCTTTGAAATATTGTTGTGCAAAGTTACAAAATCTTGTGCAAAGTTATGCACTTTTACGGTATTTTCAACATAATACTTTTTTTGCCTTTAAAAAAACAATTGATTAAAAACTATTTTTTAAGAAACATTACTAACAAATTAAGTATAAAAACAACCAAAGGTTTTGTCAAAAACATACATGTTTATACCAAGTAATCTTCAACAATAGAGAAAAATTAATAACTATTGGTTACTAATCACATAAATAGGTAACTTACAATAATCAAGAAATCTGCATGACTTCCATTGAACACTGGTAGGTCCATTGGAATTCTCATTGAGTATGGCTTGTTCAGACGCACACCTGTGATAGTTATTATAATTATTTTTTAAAAAGATAAGATGCATCCTAAAAAAAAATTTTCAAATATTTTAAATTTTTTTTTGCTTAACATTAATACTTTCATATGATACCTTTTTAATTTTTTGCTTAATATTAATACTTTCATATGATAGCTTTTTAATTTTTTGCTTAATATTAATACTTTCATATGATACCTTTTTAATTTTTTGCTTAATATTAATACTTTCATATGATACCTTTTTAATTTTTTGCTTAATATTAATACTTTCATATGATACCTTTTTAACTTTTTGCTTAACATTAATACTTTCATATGATACCTTTTTAATTTTTTGCTTAATATTAATACTACTTTAATATGATACCTTTTTAATTTTTTGCTAAACATTAATACTTTCATATGATACCTTTTTAATTTTTTGCTTAACATTGATACTTTCATATGATACCTTTTTATTTTTTTGCTTAACATTAATACTTTCATATGATACCTTTTTAATTTTTTGCTTAACATTAATACTTTCATATGATACCTTTTTAATTTTTTGCTTAACATTTCATATGATACCTTTTTAATTTTTTGCTTAACATTAATACTTTCATATGATACCTTTTTAATTTTTTGCTTAACATTAATACTTTCATATGATACCTTTTTAATTTTTTGCTTAACATTAATACTTTCATATGATACCTTTTTAATTTTTTGCTTAATATTAATACTTTCATATGATACCTTTTTAATTTTTTGCTTAATATTAATACTACTTTCATATGATACCTTTTTAATTTTTTGCTTAATATTAATACTACTTTCATATGATACCTTTTTAATTTTTTGCTTAACATTAATACTTTCATATGATACCTTTTTAATTTTTTGCTTAACATTTCATATGATACCTTTTTAATTTTTTGCTTAACATTTCATATGATACCTTTTTAATTTTTTGCTTAACATTAATACTTTCATATGATACCTTTTTAATTTTTTGCTTAACATTAATACTTTCATATGATACCTTTTTAATTTTTTGCTTAACATTAATACTTTCATATGATACCTTTTTAATTTTTTGCTTAACATTTCATATGATACCTTTTTAATTTTTTGCTTAACATTAATACTTTCATATGATACCTTTTTAATTTTTTGCTTAACATTAATACTTTCATATGATACCTTTTTAATTTTTTGCTTAACATTAATACTTTCATATGATACCTTTTTAATTTTTTGCTTAACATTTCATATGATACCTTTTTAATTTTTTGCTTAACATTAATACTTTCATATGATACCTTTTTAATTTTTTGCTTAACATTAATACTTTCATATGATACCTTTTTAATTTTTTGCTTAACATTAATACTTTCATATGATACCTTTTTAATTTTTTGCTTAATATTAATACTTTCATATGATACCTTTTTAATTTTTTGCTTAATATTAATACTACTTTCATATGATACCTTTTTAATTTTTTGCTTAACATTAATACTTTCATATGATACCTTTTTAATTTTTTGCTTAATATTAATACTACTTTCATATGATACCTTTTTAATTTTTTGCTTAACATTTCATATGATACCTTTTTAATTTTTTGCTTAACATTAATACTTTCATATGATACCTTTTTAATTTTTTGCTTAACATTTCATATGATACCTTTTTAATTTTTTGCTTAACATTAATACTTTCATATGATACCTTTTTAATTTTTTGCTTAACATTTCATATGATACCTTTTTAATTTTTTGCTTAACATTAATACTTTCATATGATACCTTTTTAATTTTTTGCTTAACATTAATACTTTCATATGATACCTTTTTAATTTTTTGCTTAATATTAATACTTTCATATGATACCTTTTTAATTTTTTGCTTAATATTAATACTACTTTCATATGATACCTTTTTAATTTTTTGCTTAATATTAATACTACTTTCATATGATACCTTTTTAATTTTTTGCTTAACATTAATACTTTCATATGATACCTTTTTAATTTTTTGCTTAACATTTCATATGATACCTTTTTAATTTTTTGCTTAACATTAATACTTTCATATGATACCTTTTTAATTTTTTGCTTAACATTAATACTTTCATATGATACCTTTTTAATTTTTTGCTTAACATTAATACTTTCATATGATACCTTTTTAATTTTTTGCTTAATATTAATACTTTCATATGATACCTTTTTAATTTTTTGCTTAATATTAATACTACTTTCATATGATACCTTTTTAATTTTTTGCTTAATATTAATACTACTTTCATATGATACCTTTTTAATTTTTTGCTTAATATTAATACTACTTTCATATGATACCTTTTTAATTTTTTGCTTAATATTAATACTTTCATATGATACCTTTTTAATTTTTTGCTTAATATTGATACTTTCATATGATACCTTTTTATTTTTTTGCTTAACATTAATACTTTCATATGATACCTTTTTAATTTTTTGCTTAACATTAATACTTTCATATGATACCTTTTTAATTTTTTGCTTAATATTAATACTTTCATATGATACCTTTTTAATTTTTTGCTTAATATTGATACTTTCATATGATACCTTTTTAATTTTTTGCTTAATATTAATACTTTCATATGATACCTTTTTAATTTTTTGCTTAATATTGATACTTTCATATGATACCTTTTTAATTTTTTGCTTAATATTGATACTTTCATATGATACCTTTTTAATTTTTTGCTTAACATTGATACTTTCATGATACCTTTTTAATTTTTTGCTTAACATTGATACTTTCATATGATACCTTTTTAATTTTTTGCTTAACATTAATACTTTCATATGATACCTTTTTAATTTTTTGCTTAACATTTCATATGATACCTTTTTAATTTTTTGCTTAACATTAATACTTTCATATGATACCTTTTTAATTTTTTGCTTAACATTAATACTTTCATATGATACCTTTTTAATTTTTTGCTTAACATTTATACTTTCATATGATACCTTTTTAATTTTTTGCTTAACATTGATACTTTCATATGATACCTTTTTAATTTTTTGCTTAATATTAATACTACTTTCATATGATACCTTTTTAACTTTTTGCTTAACATTAATACTTTCATATGATACCTTTTTAATTTTTTGCTTAATATTGATACTTTCATATGATACCTTTTTAATTTTTTGCTTAATATTGATACTTTCATATGATACCTTTTTAATTTTTTGCTTAACATTGATACTTTCATGATACCTTTTTAATTTTTTGCTTAACATTGATACTTTCATATGATACCTTTTTAATTTTTTGCTTAATATTAATACTTTCATATGATACCTTTTTAACTTTTTGCTTAACATTAATACTTTCATATGATACCTTTTTAATTTTTTGCTTAACATTAATACTTTCCTATGATACCTTTTTAATTTTTTGCTTAATATTAATACTTTCATGATACCTTTTTAACTTTTTGCTTAACATTAATACTTTCATATGATACCTTTTTAATTTTTTGCTTAACATTAATACTTTCATATGATACCTTTTTAATTTTTTGCTTAACATTTCATATGATACCTTTTTAATTTTTTGCTTAACATTAATACTTTCATATGATACCTTTTTAATTTTTTGCTTAACATTAATACTTTCATATGATACCTTTTTAATTTTTTGCTTAACATTAATACTTTCATATGATACCTTTTTAATTTTTTGCTTAATATTAATACTTTCATATGATACCTTTTTAATTTTTTGCTTAATATTAATACTACTTTCATATGATACCTTTTTAATTTTTTGCTTAATATTAATACTACTTTCATATGATACCTTTTTAATTTTTTGCTTAATATTAATACTACTTTCATATGATACCTTTTTAATTTTTTGCTTAATATTAATACTTTCATATGATACCTTTTTAATTTTTTGCTTAATATTGATACTTTCATATGATACCTTTTTATTTTTTTGCTTAACATTAATACTTTCATATGATACCTTTTTAATTTTTTGCTTAACATTAATACTTTCATATGATACCTTTTTAATTTTTTGCTTAATATTAATACTTTCATATGATACCTTTTTAATTTTTTGCTTAATATTGATACTTTCATATGATACCTTTTTAATTTTTTGCTTAATATTAATACTTTCATATGATACCTTTTTAATTTTTTGCTTAATATTGATACTTTCATATGATACCTTTTTAATTTTTTGCTTAATATTGATACTTTCATATGATACCTTTTTAATTTTTTGCTTAACATTGATACTTTCATGATACCTTTTTAATTTTTTGCTTAACATTGATACTTTCATATGATACCTTTTTAATTTTTTGCTTAATATTAATACTTTCATATGATACCTTTTTAATTTTTTGCTTAATATTGATACTTTCATATGATACCTTTTTATTTTTTTGCTTAACATTAATACTTTCATATGATACCTTTTTAATTTTTTGCTTAACATTAATACTTTCATATGATACCTTTTTAATTTTTTGCTTAACATTTATACTTTCATATGATACCTTTTTAATTTTTTGCTTAACATTGATACTTTCATATGATACCTTTTTAATTTTTTGCTTAATATTAATACTACTTTCATATGATACCTTTTTAACTTTTTGCTTAACATTAATACTTTCATATGATACCTTTTTAATTTTTTGCTTAACATTAATACTTTCCTATGATACCTTTTTAATTTTTTGCTTAATATTAATACTTTCATGATACCTTTTTAACTTTTTGCTTAACATTAATACTTTCATATGATACCTTTTTAATTTTTTGCTTAACATTAATACTTTCATATGATACCTTTTTAATTTTTTGCTTAACATTAATACTTTCATATGATACCTTTTTAATTTTTTGCTTAACATTGATACTTTCATGATACCTTTTTAATTTTTTGCTTAACATTGATACTTTCATATGATACCTTTTTAATTTTTTGCTTAATATTAATACTACTTTCATATGATACCTTTTTAATTTTTTGCTTAATATTAATACTACTTTCATATGATACCTTTTTAATTTTTTGCTTAATATTAATACTACTTTCATATGATACCTTTTTAATTTTTTTTCATTTACTTATTCTTTTGAAATGTTAAAAATCACTTCAAACAACTAATTAACTTCTTTTAAAAATATTTACCAAAGTTTCGTTCACCACTTAAAAGCAACAAAATGAACACACCAATATGCATAAGACCAATACGCGCTAAAATAGAAGTATGAATATATTTGTATACACACACAAAGTATCTTTTTACATAAAACAATCTGAGAAAAAAGAATTCTTAACTGACAAGGTGTGAAGCACAAAATTGTTAAGTTTTATTGGCAGCTTTATTAACTAAAGCTTTTTGTAAATTAAAACTTTTTTATTTCTTTATTGATACCAATCAATAAAATTATGAATTAGGAATTCTAAAAACCAGTTAAAAATTTTAATAAACCAAATATTTCTAAACTGATATCATTACTAAATAAGGGACTTGCAAAAACAAGGACTTTGGCAACATTCCAGCAGCTTTGTAGTTTGTCAATCAATTTTAAGATTAAACTTGCTTTATTTGCAAGATTGAGAGTTATAATTTCAACATAGAAAAAAAAATAACAATGCTTATATGAAATATAGAAAGATTTATTGTAGCACTTTCACTGTTTTTCTAGGAAGGTATTAATTTGTATGCACAGAATTAAAATGTTTTGATAGTTTGGAATAAAAATGAGTGCTTTTGATACTTTCAACTTATCAAATATCCATTTCATTATCTATGTTATATTTCATCTATAATATTTTCAGGAACTAATCACATTTTTGGGGGAAAAATATACATCAAAGAGTATGGCAGTTAAAGGAAAATCTTTGAATAAAACTTAGAAAAAACTTTTTACAGATTTATTTAAACAAAGAAATTCTTATAGAAAAGTACAAGAAGTGACAAGTATTTTTTTACCACAGTAGGAGCCACTGTAAAGAAATAAAGCTATAAAAACAACAATAAAAACTCTAAAAATAAGAATTCGTAAATAATTAGTACAGCCAATCAATTTTTAATTCTTAATTTACATTCTAATCCATTCTATTATCTGATTGTATACACTTGCTTGCTGACTTCACTCATCAGTTGTAAATTTTTTAAATTAATTTTGTTAATGATATGAAATATTTTACTGGTACTTAAAATATAAACCTTAAAACAGAAAAGAAAACTAAGAAGTTATTTAAATAAAAAAAACAACAATAAAAAAAAACACTTTTTTTAAGAGGAGCATGAGCAAAACATAAAGTAAAAAACTTTGATTAAAACATATTGTAGATAACATATAAAATCCTAAGAATTAGCTCCACTATTTTTATTGTGCAATGCTTGTGTTTAACATAATAAAAATGTTAAACACAAGCATTGCACAAAAAAAATTTAATACCATAGTAACAATGTTTTACTTCTTCCATTATAAATTGATCACAATACTGAATAAGGGTAAAACACACCTGCCTGCTTTTATTTAACTATAAAAATTGTGTTATATGTCGGTAGGTGTTATATGTTGGTAGGTGTTGTATGTTGGTATGAGTATGTGTTGTAAGAAGATGCTCACAAAATAGTATGAATAACAAATTTTATTAGCAAAAACTTGATTAGAAAATTTGATATATTGAGATAAAGTTCAAATCTTTAATTATTAATTACTATGACTAAATTTACTTATACTGGATTAAAAACAACAGTTTTATACAAATGCATAAAAAAACTTGTCAATAATGTTTATCCTGTTAAAAAATTAAATCAAATTACAGATGTTATTTAAAATACTTACATGGGTCTCCACGAGAATCGCTCAGATGATAGAGGATTGGTACAAGAACATTTAGAACATCACTGCTTTTCAACACATAAAATAAAAATTTCTAAACCAAAAACAAAAAGTTACAAATCATGAAAAAAAATAAAAATTGCCTCATTCATTCATTCATTCATAGACATTGTTACCTTGTTCAGATCACAAAGTTTCCAAAATAAAACAAACAACTCTTGGTGGAAGCCAATTCTTTTGCATGAATTAGGTAAATAAGTCTTTAAAGAAAAGAAAAAAAGCATTCAAAATTGTAATGTCATTAATCATATCAATATAAAACAAAAAATATTTAGTTTTTTAAGTTTTTTAAGTTATTCAGAAACATACAAAAAAAGATTTGATTTTATGTCCATAAGTTTTTTCATATAATTTTCAAGTGATTTTTGATATAATCTCATAATATGACATAACATGACTGTGTAGAAAAATTAAGAATTTCATGATTAAATTATATGAAATTTTTAAATTAATACTGAACAACCCAAGTGTTTGCACATAAGAAAAGTAAATATTTTAATAAATTTAAATAATTTAAAAAATAAGTAAAGTAGATGATGTCAAGAATCTTGGCTGGTAACATTCAATCCAATGCAACTTTTATTACAACATATTTCAAATTTAAATCATAAAATAAAAATCCAAATTAAAAAAAAAAAAAATTAAGTTGTCTTTAATACAGAGCGAAATAGTTGATCGGGGGAATTTAAAATCATCTGGCTACTAGTTGATCAGGGAATTTAGAATCATCTGGCTACTAGTTGATTAGGGAATTTAGAATTATCTGGATACTAGTTTGTGTCATCTTGATCCACCAGTCAATGTTCTCTGAATCAGAATCTACCAGTTTGAGGGTTTAAGATCAAGCAACACTATTAACAAAAGCATGACTTAACTCTTAAAAATCTTTTGACATTAAACTAGAAAAACTGTTACATGAAGTTTTTAATGCCAGACAATAAAAGAAGAAATGAGAAAAGTTTGATGAAAAAATTGTTTAACAACAATGAAGCAGATAATTTTTAAAAAAGATTAAAAAAAATTAAAACTCTGTTATTTGCTTCCTTTTTTTTTATCATGAAAAGTTTTAAAAAATGTTTTTTTAGAAATTATTGTTTGACTTTAAGCTCTCAAATGGACTGTAAGATAAGCAGAATTTTAAGCTATAAGAAATTCCACTTGTTTCTTTTTGTTATCTTTTAACTCCTAGAATATATCGTTGAAACTTTTCTCATACTAATTGTTATGCATAAATACTTTTATCTCCTAGAATATATTGTTGAAACTTTTCTCATACTAATTGCTATGCACAAATACTCTTATCTCTTACAATTTAAAAAAAAATTTCTTTTATGAACTAATAGATGTGAAAAATAGGATGAGATGATGTAAATAAATTTAAATCTACAAAAACAAATGGTAAACCAAAGTCATAAAAATTTAAAAATAAAATTTTAAATGTCTAAATTGCTGCAAAATTTTCTCACTTGCTAAAAAACTGTTTAATTAAATGTAAACAAAACTGACTAATAATTGAAGCAAAAGTTCAGCACTAAAAAGTGCATAAAAAAAAGAAAAGTAAAACACATTAATAATGTAAAAAAACCTGTATCAATGGATTTTGGAGTAAACCGGTGATTCCTCTCAAAATGAAGTTAAAATCCTAAATAAAATGCACACATAATCTTTTGCAGCATACAGGTCGTCTTTTACAGGTTAAAAAAAATAGAGTAAATAGAATAAATTTCAAACTAGAAACTTTTATCTTTATTTTTCCTCTACACATACCTCTTCCCTGTGTATTCGTGTCAAGTAGTTGCAAAACAGGTTCTCTGGACCATTATTTCCCTATAAAGCATATATGACAGTAAACATAGTAATAGATAAAAAATCTTTTTTTTTTTGTTTGTTTTTTTTGCATATTCGAAAATAAAATATTAAATTTTTCTTGTTTCTTCTTTTTACCTCATAGATTTGATCTGGGTTGTTAACATGGTCCATAATTTGTTGATGCTCCATATCATAATCCAAAACCACTATGAGAAGCTGCAGTGCAACTTCAATCATTGGCTCTCGAGTGTCAGAAAACATAACATAATTGTATCTAAAAGAAGAAATCCCCAATAAAATTTTAACAACAAAAAGTACCTAAAAAAACATCTTTCATGAAAATTTCACTGCTCTAAAAATTTATTTAAAAATTGGGTGAGAAAAAAATATTAAATTTTTAAACAACGTGAAAAAAGTTGAAAATATACATGAAGGGTTAAATAAACACGTAAGTAAAAGAAGGTATTAGTCTACTTCTCTTCCAACTCTTCCTTTAATGCTACTTGTGCATAGTAATTGAGTAAATCAAAAAAAAGGGGAAATCAGAAACTTTTGGACAAAAATTTTCTTTTCGTGTAGAGCATTTTTTTATGTTTGACTGAACTAAGAAAGCTTTGTAGCTTACTAATTGCTATTCTGAAGATGTTTAATATTTAGAAGATGACATTAAGTACTCTGTATGTATGCAAGAAAAAGAAAAAACTTACGGAACACCATATCCAATTGGATCATAAGAACAAACCACATTTATTAATGAAGTAAACAGAGGAAGAGCATGTCTAGATGATCAAAAATAATTAAACTCACAACTATTTTAACAAAATATACTTATAATTATTTAACATAGTTAATTATATAAATCTTAACAAGCTAAAACTTTAATCATAAGAAAATAATACCTGTTTTCTGACGATGCAAAATATTGTAACCATTTGTTCTCTGCTGTTGGTGCTTCTGCAATAAAAATTTATTCATATAAAAAAAATTTTTTTTGAAAGTAACAAGCTGTAAAAATATCTTTTCATAAAAAAATTTCCTTAAAAACAAATTTACTCCGAAAAAAAATTTATTCTCACAACCTAAAAAAATGTTTAAAAGAAAAAAATTTAAACATTAATTCCCTAAAAATTCTCAAATTTTTTAACTCCATTTTTTTTGTGTAATTTTTATTATTAGCTTCTTTTTTTTTGTAATTTTTCATATTAGCTTTTAAGAAATGGCAAATATTAATGGTATCAAGAAGTAATGATAATTTTGCTTAAATTTCATTCAAAAAATATTTTTCTCAAAGTATATAATCATGTGATGTAGAGAATTTAACTGTGTAAAAAGTAAGCATATCATGCTTTATTTTTAAAACTTGAATGCATGTACAGTTAGCTTTCTAGTAAAAGCATTTTTAAAAAAAAATTTAAAAATAAAAAAAAAATGTTATTGAGTGTACATTTTAGTTAGCTATAAACTAGGAAAATCAGTCAAGGAAATATTATTGAAAAAATATTGTTGAAAATAAAGCTAACAATGAAAGCCATAAGAATTCTCATAGCCATAAAGATGTTTTTATTGTTTCATTGATCAAACGTTAAGAATTAAAAAACTTTCAAACATTCTTTTCCACATAAAGATTTAAAAAACGTTAGCTATAGTTAGTTAGCTATAAACTAGGAAAATCAGTCAAGGAAATCCATGATGAATTTACTTTAGCATACCCATATGGCACTCCTTCATACATGATTGTTTGAAGATGGATTAATCAGTTTAAACATGGCATTAAGAACCTCAAAGACTTAGACTTCGTGGAGCAATGTGATGAGCATGTCATAAAAGCCATCTGAGAGTACCTAAACAATGAGAGCATCGTAATAATCATCCACCCATCATACTACATCCGGAGTTGAAACTTGTGAATTTTACTTTTAAGTAAAATCAAGCAACACTTAACTAACAATAAAAATGACCAAAACCTAAAAGAGTAGACTACAGAGATAGTTGCTGCAATACCCAAAGAAGAGTGGCTATATTGATAATACCCAAAGAAGAGTGGCTTTAGAAGTATCTGGAAAGAGTGCAACTATGCATAGATAATAAGGGCAAATACTTTAAACACTTTAATGAATAAAAGCTATCAATATCTTACTTGTTCTTGTTCTTTTTATTCATTATATCATTACTTCTGAATACCTTTAAGTATCATTTGTTATAGATTTAAAAATGCAAAAATTAAATTAATCTTTAATTAACTTTTCCAATAAAATTGATAATGCTATACTAAGTGTCTTTTAGCTGAAAAAGTATTTTAACATTTTAACCTGATGGAGATAAATACATTGCTTCAGAAAAACATGTTAGCAATAGCTTCAGAAGCTCTGTTCGATGTTGATCATGTAATGCAACATGTGGTGGTGAAGCAGCAAAACCAACACCAGCTTCCCTGCAAAAAAATTATAACTTTCTAAGAAAGTTTCAAGTACTTTTAAAGTAATATTACAAGTAATATAAAAAGAAAATAACATCATACATACATACTGACATACATACATAAATACAATATGCATGCATGCATACATACATACATATATACATACATACATACACACATACATACATACATACATACATACATACATACATACATACATACATACATACATACATACATACATACATACATACATACATACATACATACATACATACATACATACATACATACATACATACATATACATAAATGAATGAATGAAACAACAAACCAAATATATGCACAGCTATCAATACTAGCAAGGTCTTCAGGATTGTCCTTTTAAAAAAAAACCAAATAAATATTTCTTTTGTGAATATATATCAAAAATGTAATCATATTAAACATAAAAGATATATATTATATTTTAACAAATATTTAAGACAAATCTGAAAACCTGACAACGTTCAATATGAAAACGTTCCAGGAAAAAATTCCATAGGAAAGACAACCTTACATTGAAACCATCTGCTTCAGATGCAATAATTTTAAAATATCAGGTTTTTTAAAAACTATCCTTGTTTAAAGTTTTCAATGATATAAATTTGTTAATTTAATGTTAATTAAATATGATATAATAGTTAATTTATTATGTTTCATAGAAAGTTTAATGTGTTTCATAGAAAAAAAAAACTGCAGTATGAGCAGAATTAGTTTACTCATTTTATCAGAATAATTCTCCTAAAGGAATATTTGTTTCATTTATTCATGTTGTTTAACTAACTGTTAACTATAATAACATGAATAGCTAGATAATCAGCCCCATGTAAGATGAATGGTTCAGTCAACAGCTTTCTTTTTATCAATAAGTCGCTTAAGGATGGTTTGATACATGTTTCAATGAATAGCCGAACCAGTTGTTCAGTTTATAACAAAGAAACTGCTTTGGAGAACTGTTTAACCCTTCTAGAGGCAGATTTGTTTCTTCGCTCTATGTTTAACGCATGGTAAATTGTTAAATACTTGTTACAAATGGACTGTCTGGCTGACCACTTTAGCCGTAGATGATGACCGATGCCAGAGAAATGGCATCTGTTCTTATGCCTGGGTTTGTTTGATTAGCACAGGGTGATGCAGTTAAAGTTGCACTAACTTGTTTGCTAACCACAAGAGAATGACAAGGAGTAACAAACCTTTGTTAGAAATACAAGAATAGGATCATTCTCAAAGTCTCATTTTCACTTATGAACTGAAAATTCTGCAACTGGCAGCTTATGAATCAGCATTGCCTGTAATGAATTAGGGACAAAGGTGAGTAGACGAAAAAACTTTGAATTCCAAAACAACAATTAGACAATCTCACTTCAAAAAATCATTAAATCAGAAGTAACAAATATTTATACATTGGAATTCTGTTAAGTTCCTCAACCAGTAATATAAACCCATGCTTATTTTTTAAATATAATTCTTTTTTTCCTAAAATAGTATAATTCAAAAAACCTTGACAAAATTTTTTAATTTTTTTTTTTTACTTTTTTGAAAAAAAAAAAAGGAAAGTTGTTCAATTAATCTTAAAACAAAAAAAATCATTCTCTCTTTCAACTATTATTTCCATGACCATGACAGATGCAACTACCTGCGAACAATACTACTAAGCAACTATATCTAAAACTTGAAACATTTGTTTTAATCAGATTATCATTGGGAGCATGTCTATGTTATGTATTACAAAGGAAGTATGAACCTGTAATAGCTTTTAAAACTTTCAAATTTGTCCTATTTTTATCAAAATTACAGGATAAGAAAATATTTAAGATACTAACCATCATAATATATAAAACTTAGTAAAGAAAATAAAACTGAAAATACAGAAGAAAACAACAAACATACCGGACCAGTTCTTTTAGCATAGACAGTAAAATCTGGACAAAACAGCAAATCCTTTTGAAAGAAAATATTTTTAAAAAATCTTTTTTAAAATCTTTTGTTAACTTTTTTAAACTTTAGTACAAAAGCATATTTAAAAAAAGAGGCCAGACGCTTAATTTATCTTAAATATAAATTTAAGTTTAACTATTTTTTGATATAAGCAACCTATTATTGTTATTGACAACTGCTTGAGTAATAACTCTGGTAAAATCTGTTTCAAACATGTATGTGACTGTTAAGTGCCAAGTTAATGAAGGTGAAAGAAATCTGCTTTGAAATAAACAGGTGAATGAATAAAGAACTTTGCAATGGATGGTAATAATCATAATTGTTTGGATAAATGAAGAAACATTTTTGTGATGTATAACAAATTGCTCATGAGGAAAAATGGAAAAAATACTATTTTTTAACATAAATACTTTTTTCAAATTCTTCAATTAAAATGTAAAGTAAGCAACATATACAATTAACTACATTTAACAAATAAATTTACAAAATGAATTTTTTTACACCTTTGAAAATCTTATTTAAAAAAAAACACATGAGAAAACTTACACAGACAGCAGCAACCAGGGACTGGGCAAGAGGTGTTGAAACATCTTCTGGATTCTACAAAAGATTAGTTCATATAGTTTAGATATAATTTTTTAAACAACTCTTTAAGTTCTTCAAACAAGGAGTTTTTTAAACCACTTCTTCAACTTTTCATTTTGACGTTGCAAATCTTTTTTAGGATTTAACATAAGAAAAAAAGAAATTTCAAAACAAAAAATAAGTTCAAAAGTAAAAAAGAAAGTTCAAAAAACATTCAAAATATGTTTTGACATAAGAGTCTTAGTTTTGTATGAGAATTGCAAAATATATAGGGCACTTAGGAAAATACTCAAAAATACATACTTCGTTTGCCATACGCTCTGTTTCTCCCTATAAACAAA
Organism: Hydra viridissima; assembly: GCF_058129835.1. Lineage (NCBI taxonomy): Eukaryota > Metazoa > Cnidaria > Hydrozoa > Anthoathecata > Hydridae > Hydra > Hydra viridissima. Next base: position 3,380,883 of record NW_028324313.1, on the reverse strand, counting down.
TCACATGAAATAAATAGAAAGCATTAAATAATTTTTATTTTTGTAGCACAACTTTTAGTAGATCAAAACAAAACATTAGTACTTTTACCTTAGTATTTTGGTAGTAAAAATTTGATCGAGACAAAAAATTTCAGAACTTTTAACATTAAATAAAATGCACAAATTTTTTTGATTAATTTGATTTATTTTTATTTGTAATTTTGTTTCACAAATTCATATATTTTCATTCATAGATTTTAACAGAGGTTTAGCAGAAGTTTTTATGGATACCTCAGGTAACAACTTTTAGCAGAATCACAGAAGAGAAATGAATTTTTGAGAGGCAAAAGAGAATACAAATACCATAGTAGGGTTCTTTTAACTGTAAAAATCCCTTTAGCAACTATATTTAGTTAAAAAAGATTTTTAAAACAAAATGTTTGTTTTAATTAATATAAATATCATTTATATTATTACAGGGTGACACAAAATAAGTAACTAACTTTGTTTATGTCCTAATTAACTTTGCTTAATATTTTTATAATTTTAACTTTTTATAGTTGAGTTGTCCATGTTTTAACCTATATTGATCTTTATTTTTAACTTTTTAAACAACCATTTTGAAGATGTCAAACCAATGTTCAGAAATTTTGGCTTTACACAAGCATAAATGCATTACTGTGAGATCACGTGATTACTCAGTATTGACCCAAAAACTGTCTCTTGGACCATCAAGCAATATCAGAAACTTGGTCACAATTACACCCAGTAAGGGGTGTAAGTGAAGTTCCGGAACTCCTAAGAATTGTGAGCTCATGTAAGAGCAAATTAGAAAGGATCAATTTGTGTAATTATGTAGAAGACCAGAATTAGTCTTCTACATAATTACACAAATTGCAACTGGCAGAGAATACTTTTCACAGATGAAAATTTCTTTGCAGTAGAGCAAGCACACAACAACCAAAACAACAGAACTTGGTAAAAAAAATTTTCCTAAAAGATAAGCTCTCCATGTCAAAACTGAAGGGGGGCACTTTAAAACCAGCTGTACATAATATTACTACTACATCACATTGGTATTTTTTGTTGATTTTCTGAGATAAAAAAAAATTGCTGACTGTTTTTTTGTGTCATCCTGGAGTTTTATTTAAATTAATACTATTACTGTTAATAATTAATACTGCTGCTGTTACTAATGTTACTAATAAAACTGTTTATACTAATACTGGTATCATTTATAATTATATCTCTAAGCATCCTGCTTTTATGTAGAAAACTTTTAATTGCAAAATTAAATGTATTGCTAAGTAAATAATTGGTCAGCAATTTTCATTGTGCTTAACTTTCAAGTATCCTTGTAACAGCTTTTTTAAATTCTGTGCTGTGCTTCTACAGTAGCACAGCACAGAAATACTGAGTCCTGTGGATCAATATAAGTTTTAGCATTATCCACAAATTAGTATTTTTCTTAATTTTTTCTCAAGGATTGTTTTTCAATAAAAATAAAATTTAATTTATCTACTTCATTGATATTAATATTCATTTTAGCAATAATAATTATCAATATTTATTTTAGAGATAAATATTCAAAATCAATCAAAATATAAAACAGAAGTAAAAAATTAATCAAAATGTAACAAATATAACAAAACCTGGCCTGGAACTGTTGACCAAAAAAAACCTCTCCAGTCTATATCCTCAAATATATAAGGCATAATACGAGTGAGCAAGCGAGTACAGTTCAGAACTAAAATTAAAATTAAAAAAAAAATTAAAAAAAAAAATTACATAAAGCTGCAAAATATTTTAGCTAAAAAACTGACCTGCTGTATGTTCCTCTTGACCAGCACAACCATTAGATGCAGCATTGACAAGTTTTTCAACACACTAGAAAAGAATTTTCTTTCATGATAAAATCAGATAAGGTAAAAAAAAGTAACAAATTTTCAATAAAATTCTTTAAAAATTTTTTTATTCTACTTTTCAAAATTTCTAAAGTTATAAAAATACAGAAACCAAAATTACTTTACTCAAACTACTCACTACCTGATATAAAGAATAATGGAAAAACATGAACTATATTATTGTAATATATTTTTTAACTTAACACATAGTAATAAGCATTTGAAGAAAAATCACATACACACAAAGAAAAATGCAACTACTTGATGCAGGGTTTGATCCAAAATTATTGCAATGCTACTACACTATTATTTAATCTCGTATATCAAAGGATGATACAAATGTTAGTATTAATCAAAAATTAGTCTTCATCCTGTAATACAAATTACAAAAAAGCAACAACTAAAGTTTTCTATTTTATGTCAAATAATGTCTTCCATAACTCATGTTTTTGAAACTCAAAAGCATTTGAATTAGGCAAAATTAGTAGACTATTTTTTAAATCTCTTGTCATAATAGAGTATGAATATAGACATTTATAACTTCAATCTTACGTTTGATCAATTGATATAAAATTTGCATGGTCGAAATTATAGTTATTATCTTAAAACTAAGTACCACACCTACAATATTTTCACAAATACTAAATTGTACAACATCAGAACTATGATTTGTGCTAAATACTTTTCAAAGTAAATATAAAAACAAGTCTATAAATTTACATAAATATTATAAGTAATGTATGTATGTATGTATGTATGTATGTATGTATGTATGTATGTATGTATGTATGTATGTATGTATGTATGTATGGATGTATGTATGTATGGATGGATGTATGTATGTGTGAATATATATATATATATATATATATATATATATATATATATATATATATATATATATATATATATATATATATGTATGTATGTATATATATATATATATATTTATATATATACATATACACATACATACATACATACATACATACATACATACATACATACATACATACATACATACATACATACATACATACATACATACATACATACATACATACATACATACATACATACATATACATATATATATTCTTTATTCCTAAAAAGAACAACTGCTTATTCTAAATTCATTTTATCTAAATATTTTACCTTATAGCATAAGGTCGCAAGATTTGATGGACATTCTTCTCTTAAAGTACGAATTTCTGCAGCTGGTATAAGAGCAAATACATCATTTACATTAGTAATAGAATCCATCCAAAATTGCTCCCAGAAGGCTTCATCACTCACTTCTATTGGCTAAGTAAAATAATTCAATTAAGATTGAAATAAAGAATATTGATAATTTTGAAAGTGTTGTGACAGTAATGTAAAGAGGTTTTCGGGCAGTGTTTTATTGTAATTTCTAAAGAGACTCACAGTTTTCTTGGAAGTAAGCTGCACAACTGCCTGTCGAAAATTCAATTTACTATCTGCTGCTCCCATTTCTTAAATAATTGCTATTGTCAAACAGTATTGACTAGCATTTTTTTAAATAATAAAATACTTGAACTAAATATAGACAATTCATAACTTTTATATTAAATTTCAAAATTATGTAATATATTTACAATTTACAAAGTGTCAATTTATTAGAGATTTTAAATGTAACTGATTTTCTAACAGTAGATAATATTACAAAGAACTTTCTTTGATAAATAATAAATTCGTAGATTTTAAAGACGATGATTTTAAATAAACAGCCCGGAAGATCTTTCTACCATTGTTAAGCTAATTTAATTCCTGTTACTTTTTTTTAAATATTACATATTTTCACTAAAAAGTACAATTTGTTTAACCTTGAAACCAAATTACAGATATAAATTTGAAAATTTCAATGAGCCAAAGCGGAACTTAATGACTTTTCACGGACTTGATTGTACACGTTTCACATAAATGTAAATACAAATTTCGTCCGGCATAAATTAATATTATATAAAAATGACGTATATTCCCGCTTTTATTTAGCTTGGTAAAGTAGAAAAAGCGTAAAGTAATTATATTAATGTTTAAAGAGGCTTCTAAAAACCTCTGTGAAGGGCGTCTTCACAAATATTTTCAAGAAGCTGGAGAGCATAAAATTTAGTGAGGTATTTTTGGTCAGTTCTGAAATTTCGTTTGCAAGTCTTTTAACTTTTTTAAATTAAAGATAAAAAATGTAAACAACGATCTCCACGCGAGTGAATTCGTTGGACATAAAAAAATTTTGAATTTTTTTTTTCCAATAGCTTCTAAGATATAAACCCTTTAAATCTAGAAGAGGAATATGAGGAGTGGGGGTGGGGTAGGAGTGGAGACCTAATGGACCCAAGGACCCAAAAAAAAAAAAACTGCTCTTTTACAGCGCAGGATCAATTTCGCTAGATTTGCAAACTTTTATTGGAAATTTTTTCTAAAGGACTTCTAGTTATTATTTCAGAATACCTATCGAACTTATGCATACATTTACAGTCATTTAATCGCTATTATTTTTGATTGTATTTCAATCTTGTAATCGGGCTTTTAAAAGGGAATACGCAATATAATCTTATTACCTGCATGCAACATAACTATCCCTACACTTTATAGATTTAGACAATTCCTACACTTTTCCTACACTTTATAGATTAAGATTTAATCTCTTACTTTCTTTTTAACGGTTTTCTGATGAATGCAACTTTACCAACCACTGCCCAAGGTAAAATGTTTTTACTTTATCTAAAGAACTGTTTTACAGTTTTCGCCCAAACATCTCGCGAAAACTTACCCTCGGATTTTACTTGAATAAATATGATTTTTCTCATGTTTGATAAAATCTGAACTACTATCAATTAAGTAATACTAAAGAATGTTTTTGAGAAAAAATACTTTTAACAACTAGATATTCAGTTTGTGAAGAGATTTTTGCATAAAATATGTAAAAATGTCATTATCATTAGATTAGTTACTTATTGAATTTTTTTTGCCATCATGATTTAATGTAAAAAGCAAGAAAAAAAAAGAAAAAAAATTAATGTGAACACAATAACATTGTTTGTTTGTGTTATATCACAGGCCCAAGCCATTTGGGGAGTCCTAAGCTAAATTTGTTTTGTGCGCTCCCACTACACGTAGACACCTTTGATTGACGATTATATACATTGTAGGTAAATATATTTAAACAATATATTAATACAAAATAAATACTAAAAAAAAAAGAAAACTTAAAGAACTCTAAAGTTATCTCTAACCTCCTCCAATAATGGAAGTTATCCGCTACAGATTTCAAAAAAGGGCCACTTCTGGCTACTTTTATAGTATCCACTATCGGCTCATCTGCCACCCCATTGGCAAAAGAATTCTTTTTGTTGAATGCTATCATATCTCTTTAGTGTTTTTGTGTTCAACCACATTTTTTTTTTTTTTTTTTTTCTTTACAAAATTTTATTTTTTGGTTACTGTTGAGTTTGCTATTGTTGCTTTGTTGTTGATTGTAGAAGCTTGCTAGTAATGTTACGTTTATACAAAATGTCAAATCAACCAAATACTCGATTGGGGCCCTGAGCAGCTGCTTTGTTTGCATATACCTTGGGTAGCTCTTGCACTTACACATAACAAACCTTATAACTACCAGATATGGATTGTCGTACAAATTTATACTGTATATTGATATTCATAACAACATAACAACATAACAACATAACAACATAACAGCATAACAACATACTTTACGAAAATAATTTGTAACTTCACCAAACAAAGTCATAAGAATATCTGGTGTTACTCGAATTTTTCCAAATCATTTTGCTGTTGTTTGCTTCAAACTAAAGTTTGAGAAATATTTACTCTGTTGCTTGGAGCTAAAAAGGCCTATGTTCAAAATTAATGAAATTTAGCTATAGTTTCTACAATACTGTAAATAAGCTTTTTTATATAGTGTGTAAAAGGCCAATGGCCAGCTCTTGTATTTACTGAGATACTGATTCATTAAAGGGCTATGCCTAAATTTCATATTTATATAGGAAGAAGGTGAAGAAAGGCTTATCGTCACAAAATTTATCAAAATAAATAAATAGGAGTCTGAATACACTTAAAAAACTAAAATAAAAAAATCATATCACATATTATTATAACATCATGTAAAGAAATCTTTAAGCTGCTGTATCCGAAAGATGAGACTTTAAACATTGGTCCTTTTAGCAAGTTTAAACTAAATAATTTTAATTATAATAAAAATGAGTGATATAAATCTACAGGAAGAATGTTAAATAGTTGTAGAAAACTAAAAGTGTAACGAATTTTGTTTAGGCAAAATCAAAATTTATCAAATAAAAAGTAAAATGTTATTTTTTCAGATTTTTTTTTTTTACAATTTCATAAGTTTTTAGAAACAGCTTGTAAATTCTATTAACTGAGAAAGACAGATTGTGAGTTGCGATATCCAAACGTTTGGCTGATGATTTGGCGTCTGAAAGTTTTAATAAACTTAGTTGTTCTGTAAAATGTTTCTTTTAACAAAATTCTGAAACTGTTTTTAAATTCTGATATTTTTTTTTATGCAGGATTTTTTTATGCCTCTCAAAACTTGAACATACTTAAAAGTTCCCAATATCTGCTATTTCGTTCCTCGTGGGCATTTCAAATTACTTGAAATTAAAAAAAAAACAAAACAAAATGCTACTTGAAAATCTTCTTATCACAATTTTTTTCTTTCTGTAAAATACGCTGCAAATCTTTTCTAGCAAGATAAAGAAACAATGTTATCTATCAAATTTTGTTTTGCAGGCTTTGCAGAGTCTTTCCCAATTATCTTGATTAGAACAGATTAGAGAGAAAAAAAAACGTGAAACCATCAAAATGGCGCCTGTAGAAAAGTGTTCCAATTAAGAAAATTGAAAATAAAACAATTCAGCATCTTCAATTTTGATCTCAAAAGATACTATAGATCTCAAAAAATATATATAGATCCATAATAATATATATAGATCCATATTAATATGTAGATCCATATTAATATATACATCCATATTACTTTTATTAATAAAAACAGTTTATTTAATCTTGAAATAAAAACTAGTTACTTGAACAACGCGCGTCACGGATTATTGGTTTTAATTGGTTCACCTGTTGCAATAATTCTATATAACTATAATTATTTTGGAATAGAAAAATTTGCTTTACCGCAAAAACAGCAATGACGCCCACTGCTAATTGTTTCAATTCGGAAAAAAGCATAAAATAATTTCTAATAGATAACAAAAACTTCCACGCTCTTCTTTTAAGCCATAATAGAAATGCAAAAGCGTACAATTAAATTTTTATTTTAAATTATCTATATGTCCGCTTTTTCTATATTTCTACTTATCTATATTTTTGCTTCACTTTTTCTTATAACGATTTACGGCTGTTAGACATCTAGTTATTCTTAATATATCATTGAGTTAGATATCTAGTTAATAAAAATAATTGGTAACGAGTAGGTCCAAGTTGGTACGAGTATTACTGGATTATTTTCGATTACAAATCAGCGATTGAGCGTATTTTCTTACTTAGAACTTTTTCATTTGTCACCTTCAATGCTAAACATTTTTGTTTCGAAGTCAACAAATCGTCAGTGAAACTGCAAAACCTCGTAATTGACATTTTTCACAAAGTCAATTACGAGGTTTTGCAGTTTCACTGACGAAATGTGTTTTTTTATTCACAACAAAAACGTCAAAAAAAAAAACAAATCGCTAGTTGTTGTTGGTGGGATTAATCGGTGCGGCTCGCTACAGATATTTGCCCATTATTTTGTAAAGTAACCGCAATTTACTCTATCCGACTAATCACAGACCATTCTTACCTTCAAACAATTAGATAACAATTAATCTTGCTCGCTTAATTGCTGTCGAGTATGTAATGACTAGATTCCATTACTCGTGAGACACGTTTTTAAGAAAGGAAAATTTTTCTTTGGATTTACTATAACGTTGCTTTAAGCTAAACCAATCGAGCGTGTTTCTAAAATAAATTGACTGTTTTGTTTTAAAGTAAATATTTTAGATAACTATGGTCAAAGATAAATCCAAGGAAAAAAAGTTGAAATTTTTTAGATAGACCAGAGAAATATTTAAAACTATATTGTAACCATAAAAATATAAAGCTGTATTTAAATGTAAACAAAGTTTTTCTTCTCGGACACGAAAAAAGAAAAAAGAAACCGTTTTGTCTTAATCTCTTGTAACAAGGTATCTGAAGAGCTGAGGAGCTGGTTAGTTTTTAGTCCATGATTTATTTAAAGAATATCTCAAATATACCTTTTTACAACCTCCAAGATAACAAAAAACTCGAGCGATTTGTCTGCGATAAACTCTATGCAATTGTGAATAAATAAATACGTTAGCACAGCTATTAGCTGTGTGAGTCACTTTTAACCAGGAGTTTACCTTAACTAGCTGGCGAGTATGCAAGATGCCATTTTTTTTCATCATCCACGATAAACTGTATACTAAATGAAGAATTTCTTTGGGAAAAACGAGTAAAAAGAACACCATACCCATTGTTAGAAGCACCTTCAATGTTTTTTTAGAATTTTGAAGGCGTCTTTGCTGTAATGCTTTACTCAACAAACTCACGTGACCTCTCCTTAGTGCTTGTGTTATCTTTATAGTCGTAAAAGTGAAAACGGCTACAAAAAAAATAAAGCGAAAAAAGATCAGACCGCAGCTTGTTATTGAATAATGGTAGCTTTTAACATTTGGTATTTTACAAGTGAACACATATTTGGGGTAACTTGGAATTAACTTTAATGCTAAACTGTAATTAAGATAAAAGCTTATCGACAAAATTATATCCACAAAAAAAGCGACTGTGACGGTTTTCCAAGATAAAGCAGATCCCTTTAAAAGAGACACCACTGCGAGGTATCGATCTATCGCAAAAATAATCAACAAGCCAGATGAAATCGAAGACATTATTGGACCTAATGCTGGCAAAATCTTGCATCCAATAGTGCCAAAGTGCCAATGTTTATACTGAGTGTACGTCCAATATATGTACAGAGGAGGATTTAAGACTGATGATAAAAAATCAACGAGCCCCAAATATAGAATCAACCACTCTGACGTTAGCCGATGCCTGGATTTTCTTTTATAACCAAACACGTAAATTACAAATGCATTTCCAACAACTCCCGTTAAGAATATCAATCCAAAAGCAATAATAAGGTCCCATTCTACGGGTTCTAGTTTGCGGGTATTAGTCCGGTTTTCTATTGTCTTTGATAAACTAGTATTCTCTTTCGTAAGGTTATAAATCATGGTCATCTTTTATTTTCTAAACGAATCAATGAAATTTTACTTTTCTAAACTGAATGAAACTTCACATCTTTAGCAAAATTTTTTTAAAATAAAAACACTTTAATAAAAACATTTTAGCGCATAAAAAAAAAATGAAATGTAAAATACTTTTGCAAAATGATTAATGCAATAAAAGATCAATAATATATTAAACTAAAGGTTACGATATATATGGCTCCAATTTCCAACTGTTGTGAATGCACTGTTATTCAAAAAATCAATAGTGATTGAGTTTTTTACTTCTTTTACGCCATATCGTAGGTTGATATAAGCAAGCGCATTTTGTTAACTCATAATGTGCTTTACCTAAGGTCTATTTGTTTCTTAAATTAGAATTCTGTTACCAACGACGTTTACCAATTCTTTTAATCAGAGATAGGGGGCCGATTATTCAATTGTACAGGACACGTACGAGATTTGAGGACATCCATTTATGTGGCTGTAATTTCTCAAAGTAATTGTTGAATTTTTTGTTTGTTTTTGTTTTGTACCAAATCATAGTTTTAATCCAAGAAGTAAAAAGACATGCTGTTATCGTTATTACATGTACGAATATCACAGGTTTAGAAATTTCCAGTTTTCTAAATTGATCATTTAAGTTTCACCGTGAATTGGAAGCCTCAAATGATGGCATAAATATTTGCAAAACGCAAAAAGCACGAAGGACGTTCAGCCACTATTCGAACAACACAACTTATTTAACCAATACAAGAGATCGTTGACAAAATTAATCAAAACCAATAGGAGGTCTCGCAAAAGACCTTAAAATCTCTGAGGGCCTAGCTCTTTAAATCGTTCACAAAAACTTACGCAGAGAAAAGGCATTGAAAGGCGTTGCTGAGGAAAAGCGTCTTTTGAACAAGTATACAGAAACTCTCAGCATATTAAGGTTTTTTTCTGAAAAAAAAATTTTTAATCAAAAAGCAATCGAAAAAATGATGTTTATGTTCAGAACTCACAGAGGTTTTGTGTGTTATGTTTTGTCACTTAACTTCTTTTTTTAGGGGCTTGCGGATTTTACTACCAGCATAGAGGTTTCAGAAGGTGTTGTGAAACCCTGGATCGATAGTGTACGTGGGAAGAGACCGTAAATGTTCAATCAAGATTCTTCTGCTTCACAAAAAGCAATGACGATACAAGATTGAATTGCCAAGAATTTCCATCGGTTTAACTACAAACGTGAGAATAGTAATCATCTTCATGCACCATTTCTTCGCTGAAGGGTGTTATAACTACCACCCTAGTCAACATGAATATACAGCATTTAATTCGGGGATGCAGTCTTTTCCAACTCCGAATTAAGGAAGTTTTTGTCGCTAACTTTATAGTCAAGATTACAATAATGGGAATAAATGAAGAGCACAGATCCCATCTCCCCAGATCGCATCTTTTTCTCTTGGTACTTCCTTAAAAAAACTTAATCATCAAAACAGATAACATTTATCAAGAAATTTCTATCATAGAGTTTAAACACAAATTAAATAAACTGCAAACTGCAAAGATGATTCTCTTGATTCATCTTTGCAGTCTGAAACTAACATTACCTTAACATATTTAACATATCTCAAAAGATAAACTCCACCATAGTTAGTTTCATATAAAACAAACTATATTTATCCGAATTTACTTCACTCTATTTACATCTCAAATACAACTT